>NC_060278.1:107048536-107235053 GCF_021613505.1 Equus quagga | reverse complement strand
CCATGAAATCCTCTGAGGGTTAATAGGTGACCAGTAGCAGCTTGGAATGATTTATTTTTCTAAGGAACATTAAATACTGAATTGCTCATGCTGAAATAATGCCACAGCTGTGACCCTTAGGGCTGAATTCTGGACACCGGCTCAAGTGACAGGTGTACTCGATGTATGCCCAGCTTGGCTGAAATTGTGATGCCTAACTCAAGTTTTCCCCTCGATTAATTGGTGGGGACTCTGGAGCCAGCCAGAAAGGGCCTTTTGCCACAGACACGGAAGACCATGTGTGCTCAGCCGTTCACAAAAATGCCCGCCTCAGGGGAGCATGGAGGCGCTGCTCCTTGAACAGAAAACAGGAAAATCCAGACAGAGCTTGGAACGCAGGGGAGAGAAAGCAGGAGCAGAGAGATCTGATCAGGACCAAACCCTTCTGGGTTTTAAGGCAAACAGGTCTGTCTTCTACGAAGCTCTCGGAGGATTTGAGCAATCGAAGCAAGCCTGGGGTTCTAGGAAATGTGTCACCAAAATTGGTATTATTAGAGGAAGTGGCACAAAGCTAGAAATGCAGAGTGTAATCTGTAACATACTAATTATACCTATTTTTATCGCAGGGTTGCAGTGACCTAACATCAAGAATTAAAACTCTAGAAAACTGGCCCTTCACAAGTATAAAACAGGAACACCTTGACAGGTGGGGGCCACAGGGCAAGCGTTTCACCGAGTCCCTTGGTCAGACCCAGGGTGAGAAATCAGCAGTCACCCAGGAAAGTAGCTGATTTTTGAGGGAACTTGGCAACCATGAAGGAGGGTGAGTGGGACTCTACACCAAACCTTTGGGGTTCTGGCGTAACGTCAACATGCCGCTAAGAGGACATCCCTGAAGTGTCAAAGGCCAGCCTGAGCAAACTGCACTGTACCCACAGGGTGTCCTGGTCAGCGCAGGGAAGGAAGAAGGTTGGGTTGTGCTCTGTCAAGCCAAGAGGGATCCAGACGAAGCTCCCCTGGTCCATCCCGCTGACCACACAGGCCCTGGACCCCTATCGTCTGGCAAGATGGTGCCAAATGGCCAATGGAGAGAGAATCAGCTGTGGAGGCTGTCGGATCTTCCACCTTGGAGACTGGTTCCATCTCACTGAGACGATGGCTGAAGATATCAACCAACTCAAAGCAATGTTAGGTTTTTTGCATTCTTATCCCGAAAAGATCACCTCTCTCTTCAGAGTAATGGGATTTCTAAATAATTGGACTTCCTGGAACTGCTTCCAAAAGCCTAGCCGTGAAAGAAACTTTCAAAGGAAGTTGATATAAACCTTAGTTAGGACCCGAAGACATCTAATCTGCAGGTTAAACGATCCTTGATTTACCCAAAACCATTAAAGCGGCCCAAAGTCTAGAAAAACTTCACTGACGCAAAATTCTTATCATGATGTTATCAACCCGTGCCTCAGGGGGGCGCCCCATGGTAGAGTAATTTAAAGAAATCCTCAGCCTTAAAAGTGAGTTTCTTAAATGGTTTTCTATTAATTAAGCCAGTAATTATTCTAAATATATCATTTCAATGAGCTGCCATGAGTTCGTTGAATGCAAAATATGCAAAAACCAGATTGTTGACTGACTACTGTGATCCCCAAGGACACTTAATGTTTTAATCTCAGATATAAGATGCCTTCATATTTCATTTACCCTGCACATTCTTAAATGTGTTACGTAAATGTGTTTTCCTCAACCTGGCATAACTACATACCTGCTATATTTACTGAGGGTACAGAAGGCAGAGAGGGGAACTTTGTTAAAAAAAAAAAAAGCAGCAGCCTAAAAAATGACTAAAGAATAGAACTCTACAACAAAAATTTAGTTTCTAAAATGGATGCCAAAGGCAGAAGAGATTTTGAGAGAAAAACATACGTATAATTTCTAAAACATGTAAAGAAGGACAGTAAATCTGCAAATGAAAAAAAAGAAGCTTCCAGCAGCAAGCAAACCCAAGGGTTTCAAACAAAAAACTCAGATTGATAGTAATTGAACCCTTGCTTAACCTTTCTCCCAATACCTGATAATTCTGTGAGATCACCCAGCTGTCATTCTCTTCCTTTTACAAATGTGACATTGATTTGTCTGGCAAAGACGTATTAGAATTCTGAGGTCTGATTGATGGGGCTACTAATAAATCTAAATCATCAATTCTTGACCTTTTTTCCCTGAAATTCTTGGTATGTGGTAAATTGCTGAAAACACATTTTCAAGGTTCTGTGATTGTAACATAAAAATAAGGATCAAGGCTGGGGAGCTTTGCTGGTCTGAATACATCTGGGCTCTCTCTGCCCTGCCTGCACCGCAGAGGGAAAATACGTGAGATCGATTAGAAACAGTATCTGGGGGTCGTATCGATGCTCTGCTTTGGGCTGAGCTGTTTGCAAACAGAAATGAACTGCACACGACTGAAGAAGTCCTAAAGGGAGATGTGCCAAGGAGCCATTACCCCATGGCGTGCCTCTCCTCGACTCCCGCCCTCCCCCAACTGCCTGCCTGCTTACTGAGGTGAGAGAGCAGGACAATTTGTAGCCCAGAGAGTCTAAATTGGCTATCCACACGAGAGAGAAAGAAAGAAAGAAAAGATTGATGATCTAGTCCTAGTTTTGGTGACTTTGAGATAAAAGGATGGAGGACGGGGCGGTGTCGGCTTTTTCAAGAAACCGAATCATGGATACTTTTCCTATAAAAGCAACACTTATCCGGGCTGGCCCCGTGGCCGAGTGGTTAAGTTCGTGCGCTCCGCTGCAGGCGGCCCAGTGTTTCGTCAGTTCGAATCCTGGGCGCGGACATGGCACTGCTCATCAGACCACGCTGAGGCAGCGTCCCACATGCCACAACTAGAAGAACCCACAACGAAGAATATACAACTATGTACTGGGGGGCTTTGGGGAGAAAAAGGAAAAAATAAAATCTTTAAAAAAAAAAAAAAAAGCAACACTTATCCTTATCTTTCACTGGCTAGGTTAAGCTGGTTACAACCTAAGACAAAACGAGGGCAGGTGGCTGCAGGTGGCTTCAGCTCCCTCTAAATTCTAAGATGGCTGCAGGCACCAGACAAACCTTGACCCTGGGAATGAAGCTGCCAAGAGCCTGGTCATAGGATTTCTCTAGGCATGGTTCTCCCTCCCAGCGCCTGCCTGTAAGGACCGGCTTGCTACTTCACCTCTCCTTCCCTCTGCAGCAGACTTCAGATGGTCACTGCAGAAAAAGAAGAAGATGCCAACATCTTGTTCGTGCCCTCCCTGTCTGGTCCCTCAGAGCACAGGCTGGATTCTACGTCTGTTCCTTCAATTCATAAAAAGTTTATCTACAGCCTTTGGGCTGTGCTGGGGTCATGTTAGGGTAGGTGGTCGGATGAGCTCATCCTCTCAAATACTCAGGCAAACTGGCCATCTGTAGACAAACAACCAGATGCTTTTTCACAACTGAACTTTTGACCAATTTGAGTGGATGCTTCAGCGTCAAGACGACAAAAACTCAAGTCAAAAAGGTCACCAAGAATAGGAAATTTGTGGGCGACAAAAAGCTGTATGACAGTGGGAAGCATTACATTTTCCTAGCAATGAAAATCTGAGTTTTCAGATTGTGCTAAATGACTCAAAATTTGCCAGAGCGAAGCCACAGCAGAAAGAATGGATTTTTAAAAAGGTTATATTGTTCCTATTTATTTGGCTTTGCTGCTGCCAGAAAGCGGCTTGGAGCCCTCCTTTTTAGCACTCTACAAAATATAAATGGTCTAAATTAAGCAGCTATCTAATCTCAACCAATATTAATTCTGACATGAAAAATGAGACCAACTTTTCCGACAGGATTATGATCTCTGCTGCCTGACATGAACCCATCACCTCACTACGTTTCTCAAAAAACAGAATATTCTCCTTTTCCGAAGTGCCTATTTATTTCTACAAGGGGACAAAAATCCTCAAGCACTTTCCTTATTCTGACATTGAAAAGGCATCAACTCCTACAGTGGCATGCTTTTGACCCCCAGACTCTGCCAGCTTCTATATCTTTCTTTTTTCTCTCCAAACGAAAATCGCTCTAAAATAAAATATCTAAGCACCCCCAAGGGTCATAAGTCAGGATGCTGCCCTCGTATCTTTCTCCTTGCAGACTGAACTGCCAGCCTCTAATATTGTTTTCCAAGTGAAAAAGGGGAAAACGGGTTTCAACATATTTTTCTAGTGTTTTCCCCTTAACTGGTCCAGTGAAATCAGCCCGAGCACAGGGCCTCCAGCTCCATAGCAGGCAGAATCACCGTGTATCTAGACAGAGACAGGATTTGCATTTCAGCTCGGCTCGGATGGGGAATCTGCAGTTGCTGCAGGGACGGGAGCATCTCGGCGGGCGCACCCCTGCAGTACGGCCTTGCAGTCTCAAGACCACTGCCCCTCCAACAGATTCTGCAGGTGTTGCATTTTGCTTGTTAATTCTCTTGTTGAGCACAAGAGATAAAGTGGTTTGACTCGTAAATGTCCATAATTTACCTGCCACAAACCCCCAAGTCCCTGCTGTTTCATTATCTGCTGCCCTTTAATAATCATCAAAATGAGAAGTGTCTCTAGCAGCATGACAATTTAGTGAGGGGAATAAGGAACCCCAGAAAATCACAAATTGTTTGGGGAAAGTTGCCGTGGAGGGTGCCTCCATAGGGGGAAAATAATGCTCATTGGTGTTTAATTCAAGACTGTGGGGTGCTCTCAGCAGTGACATCACGTTTAACAGAGACATTGTGTAATTCAGTTATAGAAAAGCAGCTGAGATGAGCAGGTTCAAATCATCTCTCCTGCTCTGTGTAATTCTCTGCTCCAGGCTCTGGAAGCAGCCTGCCTTTCTGTTGCACGGCATGAACGAGCCCTAAAACGGAGGAAGGAGGTAAAGGGATGCGAGAGATGCACCTTCCATGTCTATTTTTTTTTCCTGTGGGATCCCTGGGGACCTCGCAGCTAACCTGGATGCACTTTGCTCCTCTTTCTTACATTCCCATTCCCAAGGCTCTTTTCAGCTGAGAGAGTCTAGGATTCTCTTTGATTTGTCTCTAAACATCGGCAGTCCAGAATCCCAGGGCCACTTCTGGGGGTTGTGGCAACCCACTAGGAAGCCTCCTATGGACTCAATGCCTAAGGTCAGGGTGGGGATTAGACAGACCCAGGAGGGTGGGAATGGAAATGGGCCCTTTCATGCCTGAGCTCACGGAAGCCTATTAACCTCTGGTTCTCCAACTTTCTTCCCACCCTAAATGGCCTCCGAGCATCAGAACATCAGTTCTGAAGCCTGCAGGGCTCTCTGTGGCCCTCTCTGCAGCTCCAAGGCCCTTGAATGTCTATTTGAACTACACACCTGACTTTAAAGAAAAACACCATTTCCAACAATGGGGTGTGTGACCACTGAAAACCCCTCCACTGCTTTCAAAGCCAGTGGAGCAGAACACAAGCTGGACTCCCCGCCTCGGGGTTAAAGTCACAGCTCAGCCCACGGAAGGGAAGGGAGCAACCAGCAGCCTGTGGCTTGCTAAGTTCTGCCCTATGAGCCCTTCCTATTCATGGTGCACCCCTGCCTCAAAACAGCAAGGCCTGACCACAGACCTGGTGATGGGACCCGGGACCGGGAGGGGCTGGCGCCCCTCCCCAAGGGCGTCTATCCATCACTCTGCCCTGACAGCCCGCTTTGCACTCTGCCGCGAGGCAGCTAACATCTCTTTCAGAGGTCCCTTCCCTTCCCCCCACCACAAGCCTCCTCTGTAAAAACCAAAAAGCATCTTGTTCTTTCATCATAATTAAAGTGCTGTCAGGAAAATGGCATGGCTGATTTTTGCTGCAGTTGAAATGACCCTCTCCATTCCTCTTCTCTCATTTGCTAAAGTGGTCCTTCCTTTGCCTGAAATCAGGCCCTTTGGTGATGGAAATTTTAGCTGGAAACAGAGAGTTCTAAGCAGAATCCTAACCTTGGGAGGGTGGGGAGAAAAATCGATGTTTTGAGCCGGCCTTTCTCTGCGGCAAGGTGCCGGCGCAGCCATCTTAATCGGCAGGAGTGCGGCAGCCACCTCTGGTCTCGGATCCATTCGAGGTTTCCTAATTACAAGTCATTGTCAGGGTACACAATTTAGCAAAATTTGGAGGCTGATTCCCCCTGTTGACTTATCTAAGGGGCAGGAGGAAGCTGTTTAGAAGGAAGCAAATAGGTCCTGGATCTGGGAAGATAAGATCCAAGCACCTTTCACACTCAGAGGGAAAGCGTGACTGCGTGTTTAATATTGTCGCCGGCCTGCGTGTTTGTGTGTTTGAAACAAAGCTATAACTTACACGCATAATTAAATGCCCTCCTCCTCCCAGCCAGGTGCTACTGAGCCGCTGGGTGACACACTGCCTGTCACGGACACTGCAGCATTTAGGGCCCTTTCCAAAGTCCTGGCAATGGCACCTCATCTCATTTTGTGAAAATGTCACTCTGATCCTGTTAGCATCACAGAACTTTCTGAAAAGAACATTTCAGGTTGGGAATACATTAACGTTTAAGGGAAAAAAAAAAAAGAATAAAGGTAAAAAGAAAAAAGAAAGAAAGAAAAAAGAACCCATGGCCCTAAGTAGTTTTGAGCTCTGCCTGGAATCCATGACATATATTCAAATACATATTATGTGAGGAACTCATAATATTCATCCTAGCCTTCAACTACTTACATTTTAAGGAAACTCACATGTCAGTAGCTTTCAAAATTAGCTTAATTTCCTTTTCCTAAAGATCAAGCATCTTGGAAGGCCCCTTTCGAGTTACACTGGGAGCTTAATTGGCAGGCTTCCGGGTTTCTGTAAGGGTGTGCTAAGATCTGGCAAGTCAAAATGGCAATCCAGGCCTCCCTCGGTTGAATCATTAGTTGTTAATGCACCGCTGAGCAACTCGGAGCTAAGGTGTGAAATCAACCCGAGTATCACTAAGCACCAGCTTCTCCTATGGCTGCAACGCAGGACAGTTGGGGGCTGTGTATGTCACATACTAGCAACAAGGTTGTTTTTGCTGCTTGATTATTTGCTGGCCTGGCCTTCTGCCTCCTTGCTCCTTTCTCCCCACCACCCCTGACTTTTTTTTTTTTTCTTTTTTAAAGAAAGCAAAGCAACCATATAGTACTCAAGCCTTTTATTTCCTGACTATCCTGGGTGTCATAGCAGTGGATGCTGGACAAAAATATGGGGCTTGTCATTATCAACCTGAGCTGGGAAAGAGTCAGGCACCTGAAGGCTTCCATCTGGACCTGATTCTGCCACTTAGATGGACCTCCCCCCACCCCCCACTGCCAAGTGGAACCCAAAAAGGTGCATGGAGAGCTCGGAGGAGGGGCCCCCAAATCCTGGGGTAAAGGGGAAAGAAAGCCAATTTACTGAATTCACTGCACTGGGGATGCCAGGTGGTCAGAGCTGGGCTGGGAGGAACGGGGGTTTGGGCTGGCACAAGGGGTAGGGAGAGAAGTTGATTGCCCAAATGCCCCCTCCTCTGTGCCTCTCCAGTGCCTCCTGCTAGAATTCTACTCTTAAGGACTCCAATATTAAAAATGTGACTCTCTCTGCTTTTTGGCCTCATAGAGCTCTTTATTAAAATGCAAATGTCCCTTAAGGGTAGCCCCCTAAGCCTTTGCCAGCTAATGGGATTAACTGAACAGAACACAGCCACCTGGAGGGAAGAGAAGAGGCCTAGGGCCAAATCTCCACTTCTCAGATTTGCCAAAGGCTCATCTCTGAAGCCCCGAATGCAAAATTCAGGCATCCCTGTTTCAGATCTCCTTGAAAAGGGAATCTGAAGACAAGGCCTGGGTCCCAGCAGTGGCTTCATCTGCTTCCTGAAATTCTCTGAGCCTTGGTGCCCTCATCTCTTTTAAATCATTTCTTTAGGATGGACAACACTTTCAAAGTGTCCCAATAAAAGGGTCCAGATTCAAGAGAGGAGCATCAGGCTGGCCGTGGAAAGTAACTGCACATAGCATTCATTTGCAGAGGCAGCAACTTGTAATAAAGGATATTTTCAAAGTTAACTTGGCCAACTGATTTTTCTGAACTGGCAAACAAGCTTCAGTTTATGTCCTGAAAATGGGTTTTCACCCACATTGATTTCCCAGTGTGCCTCCCAGGGGCAGAGTATTAAAGTGTCACAAACAAAGAGAAGCCAAAACTTAATAATTCTGTAAATCTGAATTTTACTCTTGGAACAAAATCAGTCCCTGTTATCTAGGAGTGCCTTCAAGTCAGTCACCTCCGCAAAAGCCCCTCCCTCGCATCCAAAACATCTCTACCTATTTATCTGTACACGCACACATATTTTCAAAAACACATAAAGGTCATGTGTCACGTGCCGGGCATTACAGGAGTCCTAACAGATCCGACGCACTGTTCCAAGAGTGACGAATAGGGAACTTAAAAGTACTTGTGAAAGGAAAGTTGGAAATAAAATTCTGGAATTAAAAGTGTGTTTTTCTTTCCATAATGACTGGGAATGAATTATCCTACCGGAGTAAAGAATATCTCTACAGTCTTTGCATAAGGGAATGGGAAAAAAGAGGACCAAAGCTCAGGATCTAAGCGAGAGGCTGGGAGCTAAGATGGAGGGCAGCTCAGGACCCAAGATGGAAGACTGGTGCTAACTCGGACAACAGCCGAGAAGCTGAGATGTCAGGCCGAAGCTCAGATAAAAGCAAGCCCTCCATACTACCTCGGGCCCCCTGGCTGCAAACTATCAACATTTTTCCATCCCACCCTCAGAACACAAATCCTAGACATAGAAGATTCTAAGATTAGGTAGAAGAATGTGGGCCCACCCCCTAAGAGAATTTTCACTCCTAGAAGATTCTGGAAGGCATGGTTTGGCTCCAGAGAGAGCAGAAAAGAGAGAGGGGACTGGCTAAAGGCTGCCTTCTGCACCACCCCTGCGCCAGGCCTTCTGAAAGCAAGCCTGCCCTTGGGCTATACCTCTGGGCAAAAGACCTCACGGGTATCAGGACTGATGCCCTGCCATCACCGAGACCCACACTGCGCCTACAGAAGGCTCGGCTACTGCTCTTCGTGTATAAATTTTTGGCCTCAGCCTGGCACGGAAATCTGAAGGGTTGTGCCTGTTGAATATCTAGACACAGTTGTTTGTTTTGACCCATGCAGATCCTTCTGGGTTTTCTGCAGGCCTCACAGTAATTTCCTGTAAGCACTGACGGGGTTTGCTCAGCTAGGGTGAAGTGTTGGAAGGCTGCTTAAGTCTCTTTTTTGACAATCATTCCATCTTTTCTTAGCTGCAAATCTACGCCCTATTTACTCACTCAGCAGAGACTCCCCACTCTTGCTAACTTCCAGGGTTTGTTTGATTGTAAGACCCCAAAAGGGAGCAGCGACGTCTTATACCTGTGTTTTCCCCATGGAGAAGGGCACAGATTAGGCACTCAATACAGGTATATTGAATGAATGAATGAAGAAATGAAAATGCCCAGATTAAGGCAAACTCACCAGCTCGGCAAGGATTTCATCCTTCTGAGAGGCTTGGCAGACACATGAGTGGCGACTGCAAGCTAAGAGATGCTACTAGAAAGGCAAGAAGGAAACAAGGCTATTTCGATGTCCAGTATAACCCCCAAATTAGGAAATAACTTATCAGTGAGGCAAAATGGGTGCATCTCTACCAAGAACTGGGCAGGATTCCATGGTCTTTGCCAAGTTGGACACAATCTAATATGAGGTAAACCTCAGACCAGCCAATAGTCAAAAATTTGAAAAATTAATTCGTGACAACTGTTTTCATTTGGAACCATGATATTCCTCAATGAGGCATGTCATCATGTGCTCAATTCCCATTAAACACTTCCCGACAACCCTTCTTTCTTTTTTTCTGAGGAACAGCCACGACCCTCTCCCCTCAACAATTCCTAAAGGTCACTGAAGGCCTGTTTTATAAACATATTTGCGGCGAGTTCCTTTTCTTGGCTATTAGAACAGCAATTGTCCACCCCCGCCCCAGGCCCCTAATCGGCCATTTTGCTAAGTCTCAAAGCAATACAAATCGAGCTCAAATCAATTAGTAACACATTTCTAACTCTTGGCGCTCAGGAGGAGCGGAAGAGCGGGAGAGCGGGAACTTGCCCTGGTGGAGAGAAGCTAAACCTCGAGAAGGAACTGAACGGCCACCCTTGCCAACTGCTTCTGCCTCTATGGGCTGTGTGGGTTTTTCCGTTTGTTTTTAAGACAAAAACTTGGGAGAATGGGGTCCTACCACAACAAATTAGGACAAGCCTTTAATTTTATTTTTTCACTTGAGCTAATGAATAAAGCACAGGACAGAGGCAGCTGACGGGATATTTTCCCCACTCACGCCAGGAAGCTGAAGGTCTGCTCTGGTGAGCTGCTCCTTTTTACAGCCTGAGAGATTGGAATCTGGTGCGACATTCACTCTCAGCCCCCCTCCCCCCTGGGCCCCCCAGCACAGAGCCATCAATCTTGCCCGTCTCCTCCTGCAGAATCTACCCCCCCAACCCCTCACTCCTCCTTACTGAAGAGAATTGTCTCCCTCTCTAATGAACGTACCCAGGAGAATAAAACTTGTTTTTCAAAAGGGGGGGAAGGAAGAAAGGAAGGAAGGGAGGAAGGAAGGAAAAAAAAAGAAAACAATGCCTTTACTGGCCTGGCTGGAGCCAAATTCTCGAGGACATCAACCTGTAAACTTCTAAGGATTTCCTCAACATCTGAGATGGATACTCACGTACAGGCTGTTTGCTTTTAACTTTAGGATTTGCTTTGTTTTGTTTTGAGTAATTAATAAATCAAAGAACTCATGAAGATTGGTTTTTTTTAGGACGAGGGTTCGCTGTGTGCCAGATTTCTTTAAAAAAAAACAAACTACTAAGTGGAGTAAGGCATGCGAAAACACTTGGGAAATCAGGTTGCTACAGAGGGGGCTTATTACTAATTTCAAAAAGACCCCAAAATCGAACAATCATTTTCAGATCAGGAGAGGCACGTCCAGGGAAGTGACAAGGGCCCCCTGTGGGAGAGGATACAGTCAGAGCTCAGTGAACATGGCGAAGGGTGGCAGGGTCCCCGCCGACTCCCTGGCACATACTGCCAGCTTCTCAGTCCCTGTCCTAACTGGTGGGCCCCCAGGACCAACATGGGGCTCCACGGGGGGTGTGATGGGGATGGGATGATGTCCCCCCCTCCTGGACTCCTGAGCCTGTCCACCCCCCCCCCGCCCCACCCACTGCCGCCGTGAAGCCCAGACCGGCCCCTCAGCTGTGCTGGCTGCTCCACCAGGAACTGGCAGCTGCCCATCCTCTGCCTGCTACAAGTTGAATTACTTGCAACCAGACCCTCCCTCCTCCCGCCTTTCAGACTCTAAGTTCCTAGAGGGCAGGGACCCCATCAGCGTGTGGAGCTCGTCAGCAAAGGTGCTTTTTCTTTCTCCCTCTTTCTTTCACTCCCTTTCAAAGACTTTTATTTGATCCCTGTATTTATCTCTTAGGAGATAAATGCACCTTCTTTTCTGTCTTTTTCTCTCTCTTTCAAGAATAAAGACCTGGCTAAGGAGAGAGTTGGTTTTTAACTTCTCAGAGTTCACAAGGACTCTGGGATTTCAAAAGTTCAGAGAAGGAAAAACAAAAGAAAGGGATTCAGACTCCTTTTTCCACCCCAGTGAAAGGCCGGAGCAAGTAAAAGACCTGAGAAGATACAGTGGAGAATGTGGGAAAACCTTTAAGGAAATGTGTGTGTGTGTGCACACGTTGCGGGGAGAGACTGGCAAAAACCCCCATCAGATGAACAGACCAAGTGCCCTGTCCCCGCAAAGGACAGAATGGCAGGACTGATGTTAAAACAGAGCCCCAGGGACCTAGGACAGGATGAAACCCCAACCTCAGATACCCCCAGAACGTGGGGCTTTTTTCTGTTTGGGCTTCCTACATTTCATCTAGAGAATTCTAAAGCGATCCCACTTCCTGCGAGCGGCTCTCTGCTGACCTCTGGTGGGGGAGGAGCTCTACTGGCCCAGAAAAGGTATAGAAATGGGCAGCCCACCTGCCCTGCGTCCCCAGAGACCCCAACATCCAGAGTACACCCAGCTGGGGGTCGCTGTGTTAACCCGCCTCGGCCGAGGCTCAGGGCCATAAATTGGGAAATGTGAGGAGGAAAAAGGCAAGAAAATCTTTAAAGAAGCCCCAGACGATTATGGGCTTAAGAGAAGATGTTGGAATAAAGTTTAATTTAAAGAAAAGAACTTTTAACAGCAGGGTGGGAGGAACTTTTGCTCAAGTTAATATAGTTCATTCAGCTCTTTTGACTTTTCCTTGATTGGAGTTGGAAAGAATGTACCACTTACCTGCGCTTCCTGCAAAGATTCTCCCCGTGATGGGGACCTAGAGATGATTAAATGATTTACCAAAGGATGAAAGATAGGCCAAAAATTTCCTGTACAATCTGCCACTTGGGAAAGGACACTTTAAAGAGGAGAGGGGGCCAGCACACCTGTTCTGGTTAAACTTCTTATGAGAGAATTAAAGAAGTTTTAAAGTGAGAAGGACATCGCTCTCATTATTCTGATGACGGAAAACTGAGACCCAGGGGATAAAGCAATCTGCCCAAGGTCTCAGAACTGGTTCCCAGCAGAACCAGGGCACACACGCAGGCTGGGAATTTAGAGGTCGGTGTGTTTTCCTGCACCGACTAAGGTCTGCAGAGCCAGTAGTTAAGAGAGACAGGATTTGTCCTCAGATATCAATTGTTCAACTAGAAAACCTTTGAAAGTATCCCGAGGCCTTGGGGATAGGCCTTGGGGATAAGGGCTGCACGGTGGAGAAAGAGGACGGGGGGGGGGGGGGGGGGGGATGCAGAGTTGGCTGTAGGTGCGAGCACACGGTGAGTTTTGAAAAGCCAGGCTCTCAACAGTAAAAGCGGAGCGCCATCTGCCAGCCAGTTCTGAGCAGCCTTGCTTTATTTTCTTTTTTCTACTTCCCACCCCTAAATAGTTGGTGTTATCTCTTTCCCTAAACAAAAGGTATTTCCTGCTCACAACCCACCCCCCCAAAATAAAAATCTTATTCAAAAATAAAAATCTCAAAAGAGAGAAAGGAAAGAAGGGAAAGAAAGAAAGGAGGGACTTCCTTTGGAGGCTGACTTCCACTCCCCCATTTCTGAGCTGTGCAGACCTCTGCGGGGAATGTGACCAGCCCCTTTTCTCCATTGAAGGCAGCCCTGATGGTCTTCCTCCAGACACTTTCTTCCTCACCTTCTGCCTTCTTTCTAGCAGAATGAAAGATTGGGTCCCAATTTTGATCCTGCATTAATATCTGAAGTCAGACCCTGCCTCTGGGGAATCAAGGTCTTAGGGCCTCAAAGAAAAAGGAAAGACAGGCCTCTGTCACCTGTCAACTTAAGTCTCAGGAGAAGACGTCTGCAAGGGTTCTGGTTTTGTCCTTGCCCGCTGAGTCCAAGTCTCTACCTAGAATCCCTTCTCTCGAGCCTGCCCAACCCCTCACCTCGGATCATTACCTCTTTGCACCTAAAGTTGAACACAGAGATACCCCCTGGCTCTCTCTTGGACAACACATCAAATTTAACTCCCTCCCCTGACCGTGGCAGGACCCCAGGATTACTCAGTAGAATTGTTACAAAGTGGAGCCTTGTCACATTTTAAGAATCAAACTTTGGCCTTTTCTGAATGTCACTTGGCAAATTCATGGAATCCTTGAATACAGCGCTAGAATCCACCAGGCCCCAGGAATAAGAACCCACCAACATCTAAGCCAGTGCTCTCTTTCCACTCTCCTAGGACCCCCTGGAAAGCTGGGGTTCCTCTGCCCACCCCTTCCCCCATCAGGGCAACGCGGGAAGATAACAAGGAGTAATCACCATAAACTCGCCCCATGCCAAACCGCCCTAGGATAACCAACTTCCTAAGAGTGTTCCAGAATGACTGCAGCCCATCAGGAAAATTTCCAGAAACTCCCACTCGGAAAGAAGAACCCTCCTTCAAGTGTCCATCTTAAAACCAGCCGTGGCCATTTGTTTGCAAAACAAAATGATCTAATATGCTTCCCTTTTAACAGCTAAAAAGGAAGAAATGAAATCACATAAATGTTTAATTATAAATAGCGATTAGTTTTCTGGCAATCCAACTTTAAAAAAGTTTCCTCTAATGTCTGGCATTTGTTTTTGGGTTCTGCCTGGAGCCTTCTAAGCATTTCCTTGGAAAGATGTGGCACTTGGTCCCAGGCATAATGTCAAAATCAACATTCAAAAACACGCCTGGTGTAATTTCGAGGATTCTGCAATAAGGAGGTGTTAGCTGAACTTGGAACATAAAGAAAATGCTCCTTTTAATTTTACGTGTCCAATGTATAATTTATCAAATTACTGATTGTTTCCACCCCTCACCTGAAAGTAATCCTAACAGTCAAAGCGAGTGTTTAAGTTCATATAGATATCTGGGGCGGAGACAGTCATTGTCTTACTTTTCCTTTCTTCTAGACTTTGCAATTACCTTAAAGGCCATAAATTCCAAATTCTCTAAGGAAAAAAAAGTTTAAAAAAACTGAATCTCTGTTGAATCTGTAACCTCTGACAGCTCTATTGAAAGACAAGATGGGAGGAAAAATCTCCATGTTTTAGGGTCGAAACAGAATAAAGAAGCAGTGAAGTCTTCTCTCATGAGGGCTGCTTGGGAGGGTGTCTGGGTAGGTGCAAGATGAGGGGTAAGTCACTGTTTAAAAATAAAGTCATGATTTAGTCCTGTTACGATTATTCCAAGAGAAACTGGTTATAGAATCTGTCCTAGGGTTGGGGAGGGGACATCAACCATCTTATCAAAGACCAAGTGCAAGACTCTTGATGAGGAAGCGTCCTTGGGACACCACTTCTATCGGCACAACTGTCATTTATTTCTAAAAGATCCTATTTTACCTTTCTCAGTGCAGTCATTCAGAGGCATTCCTTCCACTGCCCCCCACTCCCTTGTGATCTAACTTCCTGCCTTGAAATATCAGTTGCTAAAGGTTATGGGTTACCTCTGTGCAGTAGGTTGGCTCCCTGTGGGCCTGGGACTAAGGTAACCCAGGTAATAGAGCCCATACCCTTGTTGTCGGTGTCCATGCACTGCCAATTAAAGGCTCTATTCATGTTTTGTGGGACACATGCAAAATGGGGTCCCAGCCACCCCAGAGCTGATCTGTAATCAGCAGCCATCTGAGTACAGTCTGTATATCTCAGCATCCTTCTCTACAATGCAGAGTGAGTTAATTTAGTGCACGTCAGACATACAGAGAATTCCCAGCCTGCTACGGACAAAGGCCCCTAAAGAACCCCTAAGCGGTAGATGTGATCATTTAAGGGTTAAAATCTATGTAAGCCCTGATTTATCCTAGTCCACGGATTGGCTACGGGACTGACTGAGTTAATCAGAGTCTTCCAACAAATCATTATTTACGTCCGTGGAATAATTCTCTTTCTATTCTATTTAGGGTCATCTGGGTCACCACCTTCTTTTTTGAGATTTCTGGAAACTACTCCTACCCCAGAACGCACGATTACCACCATTAGAATAAACATTTTTGACTGGCTATTAGTAACTGAAGTCAACCTCCTTTCTTCTGAAGATGACTTTTCTTTTTAAGGTGTTCAAGTTAAGACATGCCTGATCGCTACCTTCCCCAGAATTTGATATTGATAATGTTAGGTTAGTGGTTCTCAACTGGGGATGGTTTTTCCCCAAAGGGAACATTTGGCAATGACTAGGGGCAGTTTTGGTTGTCACGCTGTGTATTTGGTGGTGGTGGCGGGGGGTGGGCTCTGTGTGTGTTACTGGCATCTGGTGGGTAGAGGTCAGGGATGCTGCTAAACATCCTACAGTGCACAGGACAGAGGCAGATCCCATGACAAAATGTCAATGGAGCTGCTATGGAAGACCCCTGTGTTAGAGCCCCAGAATGCTCCTAAAATCCCAGCACACAGACAACAGGGAGAAGTCACAGTTCAAAACACAAGGCTGGGGGTGACTAAAGCTTTGGGGCCTATTAAACACAGACTTTGTCCTGGGGTGGGGTGGGGGTGAAAGTGCGGCGGGGGCCCTCTCTACCTTCGCTGGCTCTCGCCTTCCTCTCTCATTTTTACCACTGATGTGACAGACTTCTTCTGCCTTATGCCGTCTCACCATCTAGTGGCCACCTGAAATATCAACTCACCTCACCATCTCTGGCCCTTCTAGAGTCAGTCATCTAAAAGATTTGTATTTGCATGGGGGGAGGGCAGTGCGTGGAAGGACCCCTGAATGATGTATATTATTTTGTTAATAAGTTAATTAAGCATCTTAATTAAGACCTATACAGAGAGTGGCTATAAGGAGTTAAGATGGACACTTTTTAAGATTTCAGAAGCCCATGAAGGCCAAAACCTCAAGGGGCTGAAGACAAATAAAATTTGACTTATTATTAATGAGGACCCCACAGGGCTTCTGCTTAAGTCCATTGGATACTTAGGAGTTACCATGTATAACCAAAGAGAAGAAAATGGCATCTACTTAAAAGGATGGTTCCAGTGGTCTCAGTAATTCAAGTAGCTGTCTACTTCCCAAGTTAACACCATCTATTTTTGATAGGTTGGCTTTTTTTTCCTTTTTCAGTTGGACCAATCAGCTACTTTTACAGCTAAAGAAACTGAGACCCAGCCATGTGGTCCCAGAGGTCAGAGGGAGCTAGGATGGACATTAGCTAAGATGCAGGACACTTTTTCCTGCTCCCTTTGGCAGAAGCAGCCCTGCTCGGTGCTGCACTCTCTCACAGTTCCTGACTTTAGTTTTTGTGCATCATAAGCATTATTCTTTCTTTCAAAAATCCCAGAGCTACAACCTTACCTGTACACAGGTTCCCTGTAAAAAAAAAATCCCTCAGAGTCAGTTGCACATTAGCAATCAGTTTGATGAGAGGCAAAATTGTTCAAACAGGAAAGAGGAGAGAGGTAAAGTGGTCTTTTGACTGAGGGTGAGAGGAGAGAGCTGGATAAATCAAAGAGAGGCTGTCACTGTCCAAGTTCTTATTTCCTCAGAAGAACCGACGCTCAGTAGTGACTCTGAGCTCGTGAAAGCTTGACTGCGGCACTCCTTAGAAAGTGGGTACAGGAGATTTTCCCTTCCCATTATCAACTCATTAAAGGAAGTTTAAGGTACTTACTCTGTCCCACACACCAAATGTGTGTGACAACGTCGGAAACACTGACTGACTCATAATAAATTCGGGATCGGATAACAATTTATACCTTTATACCTCTCTCCTTGCCCCAGTTTGAATCATTAAGAAACATTTAGTAAAATCTAACGTTCAAGTTCTGTGGGCAGAACTCCACCAGTCAAACTGCTCATGAATTCTCCTGAGGTTTAACAAATTACTCTGCAATGCAATTTGGGATTTTCCCTCTGAGTGAGTACAACAGAGGCACACTCCCTTAATTTTTACTGCTCTGTCACAGATCGGTTACCTAACATTCTTCCCTCATTACAGCCCCCGGTAGTTACATGCATAAAACTGCTTCAACACTTCTAACTTGAAAGGCATGCACCTTCTGTGCTCAGTTTGTCAGAGACCAGAGCGTCCTAGGTCTCAACTGAGCATGTGAGGGTTCACAATAGTTAAACGTCAAACACTGGTTTTTTGTGTTGTTCCCTACCTCATTCTTGGAGGTCTCATCTTCAACTCCCACTGGCTGGCCTGCTTCACCATCTGGCTGGTGGGAAGGAAAACTAAAGACAATCTTTTTTTTCGCATGTGTAATAACCACAGGAAAATCTGTGCTCAGGTCCCCAGGGCTCAACCACAGTATTGAGCTCATTTATAGACAGGGGCTAATAAAAAGAGAAGGAGGTGGCAGTGGGTAGGGGATGGACCAGGGGGATAGGTGACACTTTTTCAGGACAAGTCAAAAAAGTTTTCTCCTCATCTTGTCTCAGCTATGTCACTCACCTGAGAGTGACCTCACACAGCCATGAATTCGACACGGTGTTGTCTGTCTACTGCTTGCGTTGACTTTATTTACAAAATGTGTACAAAGAGTGTACTCTGAAACAAGGAGGCATAAAGATAGAATGGGTGCCTAGTACTTTTAGAACTTACAAGTTAACGGTCTCAAGGGGAATACAGAAAACAGAAAACAAAAAACAAAAACAAAAACCTCACTTGGAGCAGGGAGAGGAAAGTCCAGGAGAAGCACATTTCTAAACATAACGGTTACCGTTTGTCGGCACTCATGTGTACCGGGCACTGGGTTGACGATACCCTTTAAAGGCTTCTCTCAATTTCTAGAGGGTATTCACTTTTAGTATCTGGCCCTCTTTTTAGAGGAATTAAGGAAAATGATATCTCCTCCTCTGATTCCTCTGGAAACATCCCTCCGTCCTTCGAGGCTCCTTGGCCCGCCCTCAAGGCCAGTTTGTATCTGGGGCCTCCCACTCACCCTCCTCACTTTTATAAAGGCCACTAACTGCTGATTGGCCAAGGAATTGCTGATTCTTCAAGCCGGACTCCCAAAGACTCAGGCCCATTTTTCTCTTACTTCCTGAAAAGATCATGATCTTATGCCCAGGGTGACCACAGGCCAGAATAGGAATCTGACGGGACAAAGACCCTTTCAGTCAAACTCAATGACATTTGTTAAGGTGAGTGTTAGCAGGGCCAGAGTCTCAGAGTCCCTATTACTGGGGGGCCACCAGGGCTGGAGACAGTTAATTAGACTGACCAATGCTTTTAGTTCCCTCCCCGACTAATTGTTTTAATTGATAGTGGGGACCATCTCATATCCATTGGCCCTGCCCTTTCTATCTTGAAGATTGCTACTCTTCCTGAGAAATTTGATTTAAATTGGAGAACTGGCATGTTAATTTCACATTCCGTTAGGAACCCAGGGAGGCACAAGGTGGTCTTGGGAAGAACGCCACTTTTGCCACAGGTTATAGGAACCAAGAAGTGTAGAGATCAATATTCATTCGCTATTTACGTGTCTCCTAAAAGTTACTTTATGCAGAGGCATGTGAAGAGCCACAACTTTGCTGGGGATGAGGGGTAAATTTTATTCGGTCAAATGGAGAGGCATGGCTGGCATGGGAATTTCAAATCTAGGCAGTTAGGTCACCTTCTCTACAAATAAACTTATTTTTTGCTTAATACCAACCTTCCTGCATAAAAGTCAAAGGTGATTTCTAAGATTATGCACTGACTCTTGCTAACTAGGAATTAGCCCTGACTAAAAGTAAGGAATACTTTTAAAAAATAATCACTATGAAAAATATGGAGCAAGAGTTACTTTAACAGGATCATTAGATCCAGGCCAGGATTCCAAACAGTCTGTTACATGCTAACACTAAAACTGTAGGGGAGCTATGCATGAGAGCAAGTGCATTTTAAAATTATTATTAGTTTTTTTTTTTTTCAGTGGAAATCTGAGTAAGGAGGAAAGCTTAGGCCCTGCTGAAAACTCCTGGGGGATTTTACAAAGACTTTCAAGAAAATCTGCCTTAAAAAAAAGAAAGGAAAGCCCAACAAACAAACGAAGACTGCAGTGTTGGCAGATGAGTTAAAGCAAATGTGGAAACTCACCATGACCATAGCAGTGACAGGTACCTCAGACTGGGGAGCTCACGTTTCACGTACACTCAATGGACATTTATAACCAGGGATCTGTCAGGGTTGGCTGTAACTCAGAAAGCAGAAGACGGCTAGACACCTGTCAGCTGACAAGGGACTTTAAGAGCACAAGTACACGTGCAATAATCATGCTTTACATTTAAATAATGCTTTCTAGCTTATTACCACATTTTTACTAAGCAGGGTCCTTCCTGAACTAGAAACTCTAGTCCCCTTCACTCACCTTGCAGTCTCTGAGCAAAAGTCCCTGACATTTAATCTCTGAGCTTTTGGTTTATTTGCCTATGAAATGGGATCCTATCACGTTTTTATTGCCCAAGGCTGTTTCAAAGGACAAATGTGACTCGATGAAAGGCTTTTAAAAATACCATAAGAATGTGCTATCATTATGCGTAATCATTACTATTACTGGTTACTAATAACTGAAGGCAGTGAGCCTGTCCCTTTCAAGTCAGGAGGACATACACAGAAAGACAATATACCCCACTTTTCTTTGCTTAATACCAGTTTTCCATGGTATATACAATATGGGGAATTATAAAAATTAACCTAGATGTATAGCAAAAAGTTTTTTTTGAGAGAAATCTATGGGAAATCCGATTTGAAAAGGCACGGAAGAATTTCAGCCTTTGAGAAGCATGAAATACTACTGGGAGGCAGAGAATGAAAAATCATAAAAGTCTCTCTTAAGGCTAAAAATTTTGTGCCATGGTAAGCCATGTCCTTCCCACTGCACCAAACAGCTCACTGGAGGCATTTTGAATATGGAAAAACGGCTGTATTGGGGAAAAAAAGAAAAAGGCACTCCTGCAGGATGGGAGGCGGTGCATCACGGGCGTACCTGGGTGGCATAAATAAGTTATCATGCAATTAATTGAGATTCCCTGTATAAATACAGTGTCATGGCAGAATGGCCATTATTATATACACCATTTGCCTGCACAATTTTAATAAAGGCAGCAGATACTAAGACATTTTAGCGGCCTTCAATTCTTAAAAAAGAGAAAAATCACACTCAAATTAGGTTTCAAAAACCATGTTTAAGCCATCAACTTCTAAAGGGCAACAGAAACATGGAAACAGCCTATTATTGGGTAGTGCTGAGTAGGAAAAAGGCTTCAACTCTAAGATATACCAGAATTTTAGTCATATTCTTGATTATCTATCCATCCATCCATCCATCTTCCTTTTTAAGATTCCTTGTGATATGGTTAGGCTGCTTGGGCAATAAAAATGGAGAGGGTATATACACAAGCACACACTCTCGCACATTTTTAAAGCAACAAATGAATCTGCACGTCACAAATTAGGAACCATATCAAAGGATGGTCATCTGATCTGCATTTTCAGTGGTGAGAATATACGGACATCTTGTTTCCTAAGTTGGGACTAGAATGTTAGTAAAAAGTCTTCTCCTAAACATGTCAGTCTTCCTCCTCCCCCTCCTCATTTGGTAACTCAAACCCAGATGGGGCACCTCTCTCGTCACTTTGCAAAATGAAGCTTGATTAGAAATTAGCCTGGCTTGACAAATCGCACTGCCACAGTAGGTGACACTGGCTATCTGAATTCAGGTTCATGCTAGACATGGCCTGAGGTTTAGTCTCCTGGACTACACTGCATCCAAACGAGCACCCTGGGAGCAGAGCCAGGACAATGGCAGGGTGACCCCAGCAAACTTCCTTTTATTAAGGTTGATTTCCTCCCCTGATACAAAATAAGGGTAAGCAAGGGAATTTTCTAGTATTCTTAAGACTTGGCCCCAGACATGGACAGTTTGCTGCAGAGATGATGTTGGCATAATCTATGGTATAAGCCTCCATTCCTGATTTGAGTGAACTGAGCTCCCCTCTCCCCAGACCCTCAGGATAGAGCACTTAAGACCTAGAGCAAAAGCGATTTTAGAGGAGAAAGTCTGCTGGGAAAGCTTCATTCCACAATGAGGGAACTGAGGCCCCAGCACGTAAGGGACATGCTAACCAGGGATCAAGTGCACACTCTCCCTTGGCTCTCCTTCTGCACCCAGTTTTGTCTTCTCTCCATCACAGGTTTGCTTCCTAGACCAACATGTGGAATATGGAAACGGAACTGTTATGGCAAAACCAGTTGTCTGCAGGAAAATGGGGGCACTGTCACTTAAGGCTCTGTGGCTGGGACATCTGAAATTTAAAACTATCTTCCTTTTGTATGCTTTTGGGAAAATGATGTCATTATTTCCCTGGTTGGCATCAATAAAATGACCATCACATTTAAAACTGTGATTTGTGAGAGACACACGTCACAATAGCATACAGTTAGGTCCATAATGTCATTAATAAAAACCATCACATTATAAAATATTCAACAAACAAATGTAGCACAGCCTTAGAAATTGTGATCCTGAAGTCCCTTGAAAGGTATTAGAGAATAAAATGAAGAAATCAAGATTGTGGAGCGTCAGTTTTGAAATTTTCATTTAAGCCCCACATTCAGATCATTGCTGCTAATTGCTGGTTTTACTAACTGTGGCACAGAAGTCCACGCCCCAGATTTGAGCTAAGGAGGGTATTGAGGAGGGGACAGTGGGAGGCGGGACAAGTGGGAAGGGCCAGGGAAGGATTTGGAGATAGGGGACAGGGGCTTGTGGTGGCGGGAGGAAGGGGGTCCTGGAGAGGGGAGCGGGCGCTGCAGGTAGAAAAAGTGAGGCGAGAAGGAGGGGGAAGGTGGGGGCACCAAAGGTACCCTTCTAAGAGGATTATGAACGCAAGACCTTCTTCGGTATCCCAAGCCCATTTGCAGAGGATCTTACCTTTGAGCCTCTTTGCCCCCAGCTAAAACTGCTTGAAAACATTCACATGCAAATATTTACATATTTCATAAGTCATATTCACAGTTTTACCACATTTGGTCCACACACTTAAAATACACTCGAAAGCATTTTTTTTTAGTTTTATTTTAATTGCATTTCAAACACAAGACCGCATCCCACTCACAACGCATAACCCCTCTCTTTTTAAACCAAGCCCCTCCTACTGTGCTCTTTATAAATCCGTAAGTGATTGGCTTACCTCAGGCTCTTCCCTAGGAAAAACATGATTTCATATTTTTTAAACATAGCCACGCCCACCCCCTTGGAACCAGCCCAGTGTGGTTTTGGATCCAGACTTGCCTACGGCAGGTTAAGTGTCTTTTTCCCCCTCCTCCCCCCCACCCCCCATTCAGGTGAGCCGAATGTGTGCAGAATACCAAACTTATGTGCGTAGCCCCGGACGCCCCAGATACCTGAGTGTCTGGTTTTTCAACCGTAAAGGCGGGAGGGTTTGGCGAACGAATGTGAAGTGAGGAAACGCTTAGCGCAAAGGGAAAAAAGAGAGAAAAGACATACAGAAAAAAGGTTATGGAGGCCGGCGGGAGGCGGTCCCCTCGTCCCCCAGCCAGTGGCCCAACTTGTTACCCAAGATGTCCCACCACCTTCTCCTCCGCATTTTTCGCGCCGCCCGCCGCAGAGCGCCAGCACACAGGTACCACCACAGTGTGCGAACACGGAAAGTTTCTGCCTGCACCATGGCGCAAAACACAAGACAGCCCGTTCCCCGGTACAAGTACACAGTCGGCGGGTAATTTGGGAGAGCCGGGGTGGGGGTGGGGGTGGGAACTGGAGGACGCTTGAGCATATCATGCACAGGCGGACACAATATGGACACCAACACACACCAACAACAAGCTATCTGAGTCCAAGCAGCCGTGCCAGGCGAGGAGGGACGCAGCTTCCCCAACGACCCCAACCCACGGTAGCCCCAACCAGCCTGGCCAGGGAAACCCCGGGGCCCCTCCGCAGCAGTTCCAGGCTCACCTGAAGCCCCCGCCTTTCTTGCCGGCCCCCACCCCAGGACTCGCGGGCATCTTACGGTCGCTGGCGCTGGCTTGTCCAGCTGGAAACGACCCTCATTGTTGTACGGCACCACTTTTCTCCCTAGAGGGCACATACTTCGGCCACCCAAACCCACCCGAGCCCCTCTCCCACTCCCGGGGCAAAGTTAGGGCCCCTCACTGGAACTTTCTAGCAGGCTCTTCCTGCTTTTACCCAGACCTCCTCCTCCCGCTGCCAGGCCCCGAGCCCCACCGGGCAGCCCTGCCACCCCCTCCCGGGTCCCCCGGCGGCCCTGCTCCCCGCGGGCAGAGTCCGCCACATTACCTAGAAGCAGCAGGCGGTGCGTACACATGTAACCCATCTTTTCGTCCTGGAGTTGCTTGTCGATGAGCTTGCTGCGTTTCTTCTCTGCGCGCTTCTGAGCACGCTTCTCCAGGGCTTCCTTGCGCATTTGTCTGCGCTTCTCCGCCAGAGGAACCTTCTTGACCTTGGGGCTGCGCGGGGCTTTGGGCTGGGGGCTCTCAGATCCACCGAAGCAGCCTCCGAAAGCTTGCGTGAGGAAGTTGCGGAGCAAGTTGCGCCGGGGCTTTCGGCGGCGGCGATTTCGCCGGGGCTGCACCCAGCGGTGGCATCCGGAGGTCCCATCGTCGGATTCGTCTCCGCTGCTGGTGACCGACCCTTCGTCGTCGTCGCGGCCGCGCTCAGACCTGCCCCGCCAGGCAAACGCGCGAGTAGGCTGCGGAGTAGGCGGATCGGCAGCCTGGATCTCGGGGCTGGGGGGTCTAAGGAAACGGAGCTTAGGTCGGGCTCCAGAGGCAGGGGCAGCAGGAGCTGCCCGGGCGGCAGGAGCGGCTGGGGCGGCAGGGACTGCCCTGGCGGCAGGAGCGGCTGGGGCGGCAGGGGCTGCCCTGGCGGCTGGAGCGTCAGGAGCGGCTGGGGCTGCCCCGGCGGCAGGAGAGGCAGGGACCGCGGGAGCGGCCCCAGCGGCAGGGGCTCCTTCCCCGGGAGAGGAGACTTTTCCTCCCTCCGCGGAAGCGGCGGCTGAGCCTCTTTCCATCTCGGCTGCTTCTCCCTCAACTGGGGGTCCCTCTCCCTCCGCTCGCGCTCTCTTAACTGGGGCTCTGGAGACCTCGATGGGCGGGTCGTCAAGCGCGATTGGGGGGCTGTCCATGTTGACGGGAGTGTCGTCGACCCCAACGGGGGTGCTGCCAATCTCGAGCGGGGGTCCGGAGATCTCCATCGGGGGGCTGTTACCCACGAAGTGTGAAGGAGGTCTGACAGCCTCTCGGGATGGGCTGCCGATGGCGCCTGAGACCCAGAGGGGGGGCTCGTTCGCGGTGGGAGTGAGGAAGACCTCACTCGGGATCGCGACTGCCGTGAACTGGCCGCCATCACCGCCGTCGATTTGAGGGATAGCTCGGGGGAGCCCAGGGGGTGGGCTGTCGTCCCCAAAGGCTGCTCCATCAAACTCAAATGGCATAGCCTCCTCAGGGGGAGGGCTGCAGCTTCCTCTAAAGCCTGCGTTTGGGGGCCTGAGGGCTTGGGGCTCCTCGGGTGGAGGGCTGGAGACCCCCGCCCCTGGACCTCCTGGAGCAAGGTCTGAGACCTGCAAGAGAGGTTGGCTGCAGCCTCCCTGGCCAGGCTGCTCAAACTCGAAGGGCATGGCTTCTTCTGGTGGAGGGCTGTAGCCTCCCAGGCCTGGGCTGGCATCACGGAAGGCTCCGGGCTCCAGGAGTGCTGGGCCGAAGGCCCCAAGGTCTGCTTGGGCCTTAGAGGTGTCTCCAGGCTGCTCCAGGGTAGGCCAGAAGGCTCCCATGCTGGGCTGCTCAACCTCGAAGGGCATGGCTTCCTCAGGAGGTGGGCTGTAGCCTCCATGGACCCGGACTTCCTCGATGGCCTGGCCAAGGCTCTGGAAGTTGGGCCTGGAGACCTCTTGGGGTCCACAGGCCTCGCCTTCAATCTCGATGGGGATGGGCTCGCTGTTAGGCGGTTCGGTCTCCATCTCTTCGGCTGGGCCAGGCCCAGCACTGGGGGCAGCTGCCCCTGGGGCCTCCAAAGATGGCTGCTCGGGCTGTTCCCCGAGTTCAAGGGGGATATCGCGTTGTCCTGACATATTATTGCCGTCGAGGCAGTTGCGCAAGCCCATAACACGGTGGCGGACTCTTAAAATAAACTTGGGGCCCCGTAAAACGGAGCACCCAACCAAACTAGGGTGAAAAAAAAATATTTAAAAAAAAATCAAAGTACTAGCTAGAAAGTTCTCCAATTTCACTTTCCAAACCTCTGTGAGGTCTGGAGGGTCAGGGCCTCACACCCTAGACCGTGGCAGAAGCAACGCTATTTGTTGCTGGTAGTCTTGGTTCCTCCCTGGCCACTTTTTATCCCCTCAGGCTGCCCCCCTGGCCCCCTTTGGCCTGCCCTTGTCCCCTCCTCTCTGTCTCTTTGCTCCAGGCCGGCCCCGCCTGCTTGGATCTGAGGAGCGTGCCGATTCGGTCCGAAAATCGTTCGTAGTGCTCTCTCTCTGCCACCAGGGGACGCCGGCCCTGGTGCCCAGGCGGCTCTAGGAGCCGGATCCTGGCGCCGACAGCCCCGGACTTTGGGTAAGGGGGCTGTTGAGCGCAGGCCTCGCAGGGACGTTTTGGCTCCTTCCACGCCTCTCCCTGACTGATTTGGAGTCTTTCTCCCCTGGCCAGAGAGCTCTCCTGCGTTGCGGGACACGTGACGCAAGACGTGGGCCCTGAGCTGCTTGAGCGCAGGAGCTGAAACCCTCCCTCCCGGACCCAACTGACTCTTCTCGGGGGGAGGGGGGACTGCAGGAGGGTTTCATCACCTCAGAATACCCCTGAACCCAAGCCGCAGCCCCCAGCCCTGTGCAGCCTCGGATCCTGAGCCCCAAGTCCAGAGCGCAAGGCTTTGGGCGCGTGGGAAGGGGGCAAGGGCGCGCAGCGGATATGCGACAGGTGGTCGTGAGCCCACCAGCGGGGTGGACAGGAGGTGAGGGGTGAGGGGCTGCCAAATGTGCGCACACAATTTGTTTTCAAAACGCTTCGGGGTACTTTCCCTGGCTTCTGCAGTTTTTGTTTGCCGGCTTGCCGAGGCTGGCTCCTTTGTAAAGCACTTTGATGTTCCCCATCCCCACCACAGTCTTGGGGTCTCCGTAGTAGCCTAGGGTGGCGCAGGAGGTTTTCTCCTCCGTTTATGTGGACGATGATTCAGGAGAATAAGAGGGTCTCGGGCGCGTACCATGGAGACCCTCCAAGCGGTAGCCGCCGCGGTTCGGAAGAGGGGTCGGGGCGGGGGCCGCAGGATGTACACCAGGACCCCATGAGTGGAGCCCTGAGTTCTGGGGAAGAGTTAAAGGGGATTTTGGTTGGGAGTTATGGCTAGTTTAGGGTGGTCTGAGAGTCTGGACAACTCTGTGCGCGCCGAACCCAAAGACACCGTGCCGTGCCGGCAGCCGCTTGCTGCTCCGAGCCTCGGGCACCGGTTGCAGGGTCGGTCAGTCGGCTCCTCTAGTTCCTCTCCAGCTCCTCTCCAGCACCCCTCTGTCCCCTGTCCTCTCGCCATGGGTCTCCCAGGGCAGCCGCTTTACTTTTCCACTGCTAGCGTCCGCTGAGGCGGCACTAAGCCCGGCCACAAACCCAACGGTCGCCCGGCTGCGCTCCCATCGCCGTAGAGCGTGGAGGGCTCAGAGCCTGCCGGGGTAAAGACCTGAACCACCTGGGTGGGCTCAGCGCGTGCATGCCTAGTGCTCTGGGTCTGGGGTCTGCGAAGGATTTGAACCCCGGGAAAAAAATGCTACTTGTAGATCACATAAAACGCGGGACAGAGGCATCAGGTCTGTCTCACTAGCGGGTGATACCAGCCACCTTTGGGCGCAAGGCGGCTAGGCAGGGGGGCCGGCGGTAGGCCCCCCCCCCCCAGCGGGGGAGGGAAGGATGGTGGGACGAGTGTTACATCGGGTGGGCTGCGGCAAGCGGGGCACACCACCTGGATCGCTGTATCTATGAAGCACAGGCGGCAAACCACGCACGGTCCAATCTCGTTAAGTCTAACGCACCCCTCTTAGAACGAGGGGACCACAGCTACTGTGCATCGTTGCCCCCGCATCCACCATCCCGTGGCCACACTGCACAGAGGAGAGCTGATAAAGTCGGATCCCGAGTAATGTTTGGGGCCCCCCAAAGGCGTATCATCTCAGCTCTATGAGTCTACACACTTCCAAATACCAACACTGAACTTTGGTTCAAACTTTCACCAACTATCCCTACACGCACCGGCTCAGCCACTTGGCCATCCACTAAATGGGCCAACTGGGTCACAAGAGTCAACTCGCTCCCCACCGACCTCAGCGCTGGGTCAGCCATTGGGCTGGGGTCACGTCAATCAAGGCTGCCTGGCGAATGAGCAGGGGGTACCGGACCGGAAACCGGATATGAGGGGGAGGTCCAATAGGGGGCGCCGCGTTGGAACGCCCTAAGAGGTTGTGTTGCTGGGGTGGTTGGAAGCGGTCGGTGGGCGGGCGTATGGCGGCCAGGCCTGGGACGCCACGAGGCTGGCTGGTGCCGTGGGGGTCACTCTTCCTGATGCCACAAGTCACAAGGACTAGAATGGGAGGTTGGTGGCTCTCAGGGGCCAACCCTTGGTCTCGCTGATGGCGGTGAGCAAACCTACTCAACTGTCACTGGGGCAAATCCAGGAGGAAGAAGATTTCCAGGGCCTGGGGCAAAGGACCAGGATCCCGAGGAGGGAGAGGGCTTACTGCCCCAATGCAGAGCAGCAGCCTCAGATGGATAAGGAGTTGATGCCCCAGGGATGCTGAGCCCTGCGAAAGTGGAAGGTCAGTAGACGTTGGGGTTGGAGCTCCAGGGATGCCGCGACAGGGGCCCCAAAGGGATGGCTTGCTCTCGCCAGGCCTCGCGCTCGGCCCACTTCACTTGGGCTCTTTCCCAAAGTATTATTCATCAAGGAATGGGTAGAGGGTGCCTTTGTTCGACATCCTCCTGGGCCTGTGGGACCCCTGTGTTCAGTACTCTTCTGGTATCTTGGTTCTTTGCCAGGAGAGCACATGCGTTGAGGGGATAAAGACTGGGCAGATACCAGTCCTCCATCCTAAAGGTAAAGCAGCATAAAAACGAAAGAAAAGACCTCCAATTGGGGGAGACCTGATGGAGAAAATGGCGTTTCAAATGGGTCTCCATGGAGGGATAAAATGCCTTGGCTATGAATAGAAGATATGGGGGATGGGAGACGTTGGCCTACCAGGAACAAAGATCCAATGGTAGGAAAAACAGCACATGGCTGGATAAAGACCACAGGCTACCTTGTGGGGTCCTGGGGGAGCAGCGGGAGAGAAAGCAGGAAAAATTGGCTAGGATGTCTCTGAGGATACCATGGAATATCGGGGCAAGCAGTTTTGAGGCTATTTTGGTAGGAAATGGAGCAGAGGTTGAAGCTTTTTTGTCCTGCAAGTGAAGATTCGAGCCTAGTTTTAGGAAAAGCTGAAGCAGTGTAGAGGATGGTGCTGATGAAGAGAACAAAGTGGGCTGTGACTGGTCATGACCTTTAAAGAAGAGAGAACCACACTCAGCGAAGGAAAGAGGAAGGCTGAAGGAAGGGACTTGAGGGATCTTAAAGGACCCTCTAGAAACTTCTGCGCTAGAAAGGCACAAAAGGTGGAGTAGCCAAAGTTTGGCACCTGGATGATGGGACACGAGTGAGACTGAGGGGAGGTGGGGATCTGGGAGGAAGTGGCATAGAGCTGGAGCCAATTTTATTTTAGACATGGCAGAGGGAAAAGAAGGATGGGCAGTCTGGATGGAGACTTTTAAAGCCTATTATTCAGAAGATGGCTCTGAAGTTTAGAAGAAAGGTAAAGACCCTAAATTCAAAGTGACAGCCCTCCCTTTTAGGATATGAAGTCACTAGGTCAGATAATACCCTCAAGGGGAGAAATATATTTGGCAATAGAATCTTGACCATTTGGAGCACTGGAGAGGAAAAAGGGAGACATCACAGGAGAGAGCGGGGGGCTTGGAAGGGACTGGTGGGGTATACCAGAGGGAAGAATTGAAGAATCGGTCAGCCCATCTAATCTAGACCGTGGTTTCTCAGCCTCTGCACTGTTGACATTGGGGGCTGGGTAATGCTTTGTTGTGGTGACTGTCCTGTGCATTGTAGGATGCTTAGCAGCATCCCTAGCGTCTACCCACTAGATGCCAGTAGCATCCCCTTAGTTGTAGCAGCCAAAAATGTCTCTAGACTTTGCCAAATGTCCTCTGGGGGGCAAAATAGCCCCCCGTTTAAACCACTGCTTTAGGCTGAGTAAGGACCCTTAGATTTGAAGAGGAATCACTTTAAAGGTAAATTAGGACCAGAAAGAAAAATTCCAGTATTTAACTCTGACGCTCCCCTCTTTGTCCACTCTTGTTTATTTTTCTGTAGCGATTGTCCACCAGAATCTGAAAACCCTGAATCACTTGGGTGAGTGGGGTTCAGAGCTGAGACTTCACCGTTCATCAGCAATGGGACTCGAGAGACTCCAGAAGTGTGGCCAGATGTTTGAGGAGCTGACTAACTCACTCTAGCTGGTGGCCTGGCCACAGGGACCTGAAGAACCAGTATGGTAAGAGCTGGGGGTGATCAGCTGGTGGGTGGACTGGGGGCCACCCTGATTGGTGGGACCGTCTGGTGAGCCCACTCGGGGCTGCCGATCTTGCCGGCTCACGACAGAAATATAGCCTTGCCCTGGATGGAGATGGCCAGCGATGGGTTGTGGTGAGCAGCCCAGGCCAGGCCTAACCCCACCAGGGCACAGCTTTTAAGGTTTGCCATTATAATTTTATAATAGCAAAATACCTTTGATCATATATTTCCAATTCTGGTTGGATTTCTATCAGGGAAAGAGGTAAATTTTTGATAGGAGTAAGCAGGAACAAGGAAGGAAAGTCAGTTAATGGGTTCACACGGACTAGGAGGAGGAAGGCCAGACAGGCTAGTCAGGGTGCCTGAAGACAGACTGAGCTGCGCGCTGGGCTCTGGACCCCGTTCTCACAGGGACTGGGCAAGAGAGAAGGGCTGTGTGAGATGCTGAGGCCATTAGAGGAGGAAAGGATAGCTGTCAAAATCCAGGTGAAGCTTTCGTGAAAATTGTCTATACTCAGCTGCTTGAAAAGATTTTCTACACTCGCTGAATTAAGAAAGGAATGGGAGATGTTACTCGTGTTTCAGTTAAACTCTGCACTTCTAAGGAAAGTCAGCCTGTTAGACTAAACGGCCCAGATGCCACTGTAGCAAATCAGCTGGCTTTTTGTAAATAAGTAACCCCAAATGGAAAGAAAGTATTTCTTCACTGTTCACTCTCTGAATGGCACCATTGCCACCTGCAGGGATGTAGCTCTCATCCTTGGCAGCCCCATGTGGTGCCCTGGGCTTCCCAAACTCAGTGTCACTGCTGGACTGATGCCTCCATGGCAGCACGCGTGCTAAGCAGCAGACACCTGTTAGTATACTTACATCTGGGGTTCTTCCTCATTGCCAAAAGCACAAAGCACATCCAAACTTTAAGTAGCTGCCTGTCACCTTTTCTCCTTAATTCATCCCCGTATCCAAGAAAGAGAAAGCAAAGTAGAAGAGGGTCCCTTGAGAGGGAGGGGAGGTGGGCAAGAGGGAAGGGAGCAGAAACCGGGAAAAATGATCTTTGGCAGTGGCATCTCCTCCTAGCCTGCGGTGCTGGGGGCGGGGGAGCGGGGAGCAGTTTACAGAAGAGCCTTCTCTGCATCCCACTCGTGTCATTAGTGGTCTGTGGGTTTCTTTCAAATGAGGAAAAGGAGACTCTTTTCACCAGTTGTGAAGAAAAGGCAAAAGCAGAAAGGAGAGAACATAGGAAAGAGAATTCAGGCAACTATTGCGTTTCTCAGCCTCCCAGTAACAAATGTTTTCTGAGTGCTGACTGAGGAGCAATAAGACTTTGAAGCTGTTCAATTAATTACTGTTCAATTAAGACTTGCTGCGCCCAGGCTTTTACCTTCCAGCATCTCCTCTGCCAGCCTTGGCCGGTGGAGGCAGCAGCAGCCTACTGCTGTCTGCAGAAGGGTCTGCGTGACCAGGCTGTTTCAGACAAATGCCAACTGAAGGGAAAATGCCTCACATGGAGGAGGGTTAGCAGCAGACGCGGAGCTTTTATTAAAGACAGTAGAAACCACACTTATGAAAATACTTGATCTTTGCAGACTAAAAAGCCCCATGCTGAAGCCCCAGAGGCCAGGGGTCCCCACCATGAATTCAGGCCCCTTCACTCAGCTCACTAGCTGTACTCAGCAGCCCTCTTCTTGGAAGGGCTGCCCAGCTCTACCGCAGCCAGGCACACAACTGTCAGCTGACCACCACATTTTCTACAGTCGCCTGAACTGGGCTATAGACTCCTTCTCCAGCCTAGCTGATGATGCAGCTGAGAATTTCAAGGGGAGAAGTGGCCGGCCATTCCAGAAAAGATGAACAGTACCACGAGAAGGGACTAAGAGAGGGGCAAAAGCCGGGGCGGAGATGGCGAGAGGGAATCCCAGGAGATAAATTTGGCTTTAAGGGAAGCTCTGTTCAAAATTTCGGTAATTCATGGTGGAAATTCCAGGCACCCTGGGGGCTTCTGGGCAATGTGATTTGAACTTAAGGGGAATGGTATATTTCACCTTCTCGCACAACCTCAATTACCCAGAGCGCATTTTCCTAATGAACTCTAATTGAGACAGCAACATAAGCCAGGGCACTCAGAGAGCAGCTCTTGCCTGGGGGGAGGAGAAACATGTCTTCTTCAGTTGGCTGGCAGTCCTTGGCCCTGCGCCCCTCACACTCCTCAAGTTTGAGAGTTGGGGCCTCTCCCTGAACTGAAATCCAAGACTTAGGTTTTGAACTATAAAACAAGATTTCTTACATTTTAAATGTTTCTGTTTGGTTGAAGCAATTGAGGTACATACATGAAAACTCCACTCACTTATGAAATTGAAATTTCTGGGCCAGGTCTGTAAGACTGTCGGGGGACAGTGACATTCAGGATAGCCAATCTGAGATCCCCATTAGTGCCCTCCATCGCCGTCCTTGGCTATTAAGAATGCTCCTCCTAATGCTGAGCTCACGTTGCTCCAGCTGCCACTAGATATCTGAAGGTTGTCATGGAGTCTCCCTAAACCTTTTTCTCCTTGAATTTCTCTCTATTTCTTCCAACTATTCTTTCTACCCCTAATATTTGTGGGCTTTGTGACTCCCACCTCCAAATCCTATCTTCTCCTTCCCCAGTGCTCATATTTCCCTATATCTTCCAGTTTTTCTGTGACCCCCCAAAACCTTTGTTTCCTTTTGTTGTCCTCAAATCCTCCCCCACGTTAGAGCTACCACCTCCCCACTGTCCCACAGCCTCGTCTTCCTCTGGCCTTTCTGATAGCTGTGACCTCACCTGTTAACTTGGAACATGCTCACCCTTAATAAGCCCATAGAATAAAAACAGGTCGTGTCCACACATGAAGCCAGGAAGGCAGCCTCCCCAGTTCTACCCTGGAGTCGGGAGTGGGCGGGGGTGTGGGGTGCCATGGTGCCAGCTCCTCTCAGATGTCCTGCCCCTACTGGCTGAGCGCTGTCAACAGGTGTTGGTGGCCCTGCACTGCGGACTCTTGCCCTGGGGAGAACGAAGTCACTAGGCTGCTTACTCTGGCTTCTCTGCTGTGCGGATGGGCGGGGCACTAGCACCAGCATTGGTACCAGGGGCTTTGGGGGGAGAAAACAAACTGAGATTTAAAAAAGGGAAAACAAACATCAGTCAAATTCCCCTTACAGACAGCCCTGTAATATGTGGCCGAAACAAGGTTAAAATATGAAACACAGTGGGATGTTAAAGCACTTCATTTGACATAAACCAGTTTTTTTTTAACAATTGGTTTGTTTATCCCGTGCATTTGCAAAAGAGGCAAAAGTGTTTTGGGGGGAGTGCAAAAAAATATTAGCTGTTCCAAGGTCCTGCAGTACAGAAACAGATACACAGTATATCTATCTGTGGTATTACAATGTCATGGGTAAGGAGCAATTAAGAAAAAATTGTCTGAAAAAGCTCCTGGGAGGGAGTGATAATAAAAAAAATAAGTGGGGAACACTGATTTATCCTAACTCGCTGCAGCCTCTGAGCCACTTTTCTCAGGTCTAGCCTAATCAGGACACTTAGAGGTGTTACCAAATAATATACTCAACACTTGTGGTCAGTTACCCTCGTTGCTGTCAGTCTGCTCTCTCCCGGAGCCGTTCGCATCTCCAGGCTGCAGTGCTCAGTGCAATGCCGGCTCCAGGCTGTCGGCGCCCACTCTGAAAGCTCGTTTTCAGACACGAAGATCGGGGAGAGCAGGTGGTGAGCACAAGCCCACATAAGACAAACTCTAAAGGGCTGCTTGGGGATGGCCTGTTTTTCTCAGGTTAGTAACAGGACACAGTGGAATTCTGTATTCTCTAACTGGCCTCTTAACCATTTTTGCCACCAATTCAAAAACAGATTTGACAAATCAAAATTAGATCAACACAAAACATTTCTTCACAACTGGTGCTTTTTATTTGATCAATCTTTGAAAACGTTTTGGCTTCATTAGTGTTAAAATCATTGATAGAATCAAATTGGGTAACTGGGCTTCTTAAACTAATCAACCTGCATGTATTTGGAGCTGAAAAGGATGCTAGGAACATCTCATGAGCTACTTCATTTTCCATGCGAAGAGACTGAGGCGGAGGGGTGCTGGGTCTGAGCCGAGTCCGCTGGGCAGGAGCAAGGCTAGATCTTTAGATCTTAGATCCTGATGCCCACCTCTGAGGCATCAGGGTCTAGCAAAGAGTCATTAATGTCAAAACCCTGCAGGGTAGGACAACGAACTCCGTCCCTCATTCTGGAACGTGGGAATTAAAGATGTCATTTGAGAATCTCGTCCCCTTTGCTGGGCTCTTTTTAAGAGAAGGGCAGTACTTGAGCTGGCATATGACATCACTCGCCTCTGGAAGCTTGATTTGATTTTGGTGATTTGTCTTTTGCTATAGGTCACCTTTCTGTTAAGAGACTGCTTTCCCCAATACCATGGTTTCTGCTCAGTTTCTGCTCAATAGCTTCCCTCTGCGTTAGGAGCAGTGATAATACACAAAAATTAAGTAAAATCCATGCAGATTATTAAAAAAAGACCTCATTCTTACCAACACCAAAGTTTCAGCTTGCTTCCTCATTAAACTTTATCACAGCTGCTAAAAATGAAGGCTAGAGAGCGAAGGGCTGTGAGCAATTCCAGGGAGGAAAAAGCTTTCAAGAAACATTATCTTAAAAGAATTCCAAACTTTGAAATCCCCAATTCTTGAATTCTGATAAACATGTTTTGTAAGGCAAACTTTAGAAGTAAACCTGCACTAGACTATTGACCCCACACACAGTTTGAACTTTGCTGCATGATTTTCCAATTCAAAAATTTCAGTTCTAAGAGCACCTTTGTCCAAGGAAAAGCCAATTTCCATTAAGCAAATGATTAGTGTCATAAAGGGGAAAATCCTCAATATTGGTGCATACTGTCACCTTTAACCAGCTCTGCTCTCCTCGTTTCTCTCTCCATTTGAAATATTACAACAGGCTGATATTCACCTACGTGGTCTGTTCTTTGAGAGAACTTCCTCACCAGACGGAACCCGCCTGAGTTGAAAGGGCGAGTGAGCCTATTCAAATGCTAACCCATTTAGCAGGGTGAGACAAAGGACCAGTTGGGAGACTAGTGAGTTGGGAATGCTTGGAGAACTTGCCAGCAATGACTCTGGAATAGAAAGGCAGCTGAACCCGAGTGCCTCAGGTAGAAAGGTTTTGAAGCGTCTCTGTAGCAAAATGCCCTCTCCTGGTGGGTCCTGGGCACTTTCCCCGGGGGCTGGTGTAGTCCTCACTTGTTTTGTACGGTACCTAATGGCTTTTCCACCCTGGAGCCAGGATGGAAGGAGGGGGCGGGGGAGGGGAACTGAGTGGGGGAGGGGAACTGAGTGGGGGAGGGGTGGGTGGGTAACAGGTTTCCACAATCAGGCGGCTTGTGGAGGAGAGCCTGTGTTCCTAGCTGCCGCCCCCGCCCCCCACCATGAACCTGGTATATTGCTTACAGTCAAGAAAGCAGCCTCCCGCATGCAGGCTTCCGTGAGAGGTGGGGCCGGGCGCTGAGGACTTTTTAAAACTTGTATATTCATCCTGCAACAAGGCAGCATGCTAATTTCTCTCATGAAAAACCTAGCTCTGCAGGAAAACCGGTCCCTCACACTAGCGCATCTGTGGAGGTAGCCTCTACACTGAAAAGCCCACCAAAGAAGCCCACCACGACGCTAGCTGCTTCTGCCTATTCGCTAGGGACGTTTTACTTGGTGAACTGAAGCTGCTAAGACAATACCAGAGGCAAAACAGAACACTTAATGCCACAGAAAGGAACAGAGTATCACTGTTTACGTCAAGCAGAAATTCCAACTTTGAGGCGCTCCATGTCACTTAGGCAATTTACACTTTCCAGCTGAAGGCAGGGCATGCCCAGCCCCCCTGCACGCCCTCGGCTGCCTCCAGACTTCCGCGGCGGCTCGCCGCCCCGCGGAGCCCCCTCCTAGCACCCGCCTGTCCCGGACCACGAGGGAACACCACAACGGCTCCAGCAGCCATCCGTCAGCGCCGCAGCCCAAAATAACTAAGTTCTGGGACTCTGCGACGCCTTTCTCAGGGAAGACACCTGGAAGGAAGACCATTTAAAGTGTGTTCCTTCTGGTCGCGTTCTTTTCTTAGGAGTCTAAGAACCCGACCCGTCTTTTCATTTCAAGTCTCAAAATGCTTCACTTTCCCTCCAAATCATTCTCATCAGAATAGCTCACATCGGCGCGGAAAGGAGACGCGCGTGCACCAAGAAAAGATCAATTTTCAAATCGGGTGAGGTTTTGTTAATACATTTCATTTATCAATGTTCTCCCCCAGGACTGGCGAGAAAGGCGCACTCCGCACCGAAGATGCGTTACCTGACTGCGGCCGTTTTTGTGCTCGGACACCAGGACAGTTTCTCCTCCAGGTTACAGATTCCAAACTTAGCTCCACCCAAGCTGAAAATGGCCGGTGCGCGCCGCCTCCCCTCCCCGAGGCTGGAGAAGCCGCCGGCGCCGGCGCCTGCCCCTGCCCCCTCTCGACCGATCGCCCAAGGACTTGCGTCGAGTCCAACACCTTTCCTCCAGCTCAGAGGGTGCCCCGCTCTTTGGGGACACATCTTAGAGTGTGATAGATGCGACCCCCTCCAGCCCATTCCGCTTTACCTTTCCTCTGGCGACCACTTCTTGGGCCTCTTAGCCCCTCTCTTTCACCCCCAGGGCCTTGCGCAAACGGCCCGGGACCTCTCCAGCCAAGCTGCGCCCAGCTTCGTGGCCAGACCAGCTGCCCCAAAGGTTGGCGATGCCCCGACGTGACCATGCTCGCGCCACCAACCCCAGTAGCCTGTAGGGGTATCCCCCACGACTCCTGTACCTCCTCTGCTCGCCCTCCGAGTGCGGGTGACTCGTGGGGAACCGCCGGCCGCCCGGAGAAGTCGGCTCTGGGGCGCGCGGGCAGGTGCGCACACCCTTTGCCGCCGTCTCCGGCCCGGCGAGCGCCCGGAGGCGGGCGGTGGCGGCCAGGACTGGTGCACAGCCGTGGGGGGTACTGGTGCCGAGGTCCCGTGGTTCCAGATTGGAAGCTCCGGGACCTGGGCTCCAGGTTCTAAGTGTCTTGAGCGCCGCGCGCACGACTTGCCCCGGAGCCAGCAGTCTCCGGAGTTCTCGCCCAATCCCAGTCTGATTACTTTTTGCACATTGCAACAGTGTCGCTACAGTGCGGCTGCCCTTGTATTGTTAAAGTTGGCGCGCGCACCTCCGAACCACGTTTTGGCGCCGGCCAAGACCAACTGGTTTAACACTAGTCGCTCTAGGAGAGAAAAAAGAGCGTAAAACAAGTACTTACCCGTGCCCTTCGCGTGTGCAGCTGGAAACCTGGGGGGGGATCCAGTAGTGCGTCCTGGACACTAGTAGGTTGGAGACCTCAGGCTGTCCCCAGAGGGGCGCAAGAAGCGCCCCACCGTCCAACAAGCCTTTGGCCACTTGGGCGCTCCTGACGCCCCAGGGGAGATTTGGGGAGTCCTTCCCAGCTTGCCCTGGCCCCCCACCTCCCGGGCGGGCTAGTTGAGGCGGCTCTATTCCCGCCTTTCTCCTAACCTGCTTTTCCTTTTCTCTCCCCTCGTGCCGCCGTTCCCACACCGACCCCAGGCTTCCCCGTTTAGCGGTGGGCAACCAACCTGGGTCAAAGAAAACAAGGAGAATCTGGGGCGCGTCCTCCATTAGTGACGCCGGATGGGGATGGGTCCCCTTTTGGAAGGAGACTCCGGGGATGGGTCGCGGCGGGTGGGCTTCTTCGGCTTGCAGCGGCGCTGCTGCTGCTTCTCCTTCTTCTCCTTCTCCTTTGGCTCCTCGGACTCTTCGGGGTCCCTCGGATCCTTGTCCTCGGGCTCGGGCTCCTCCCCCTCTCTGGGGCTCTGGGGCTCCTGAGTGCTGGGCTGCGCACGACTTGGGGAGGCGTCGGGGCTCCGCAGCCTCAGAGCCTGCAGGCGCTGGGTGAGAGAGCCCCTTTCGCCGAAAGTGGGGCGCTTGGGCACCACAGGACCGCGCTCGTCCTCGGGCTCGGTCTCGGGCTCAGTGGCAGGGGCGGTTTCGGGCTCGGTCTCGAAGTCGGTCTCGGACTCGATTTCAGACTCGGTCTCGGTCTCAGATTCGTAGTCGAACTCTTCCTCGTACTCTAGGCACTCGGGGAGGGATAGCTCGAGGTCTGCCTCCTCGTGCTCCTGGTCAGATTCGGGGGGCTCGGGGAACGCCTGGGCGCCGGAGCGGTGGTGGGCGTTAAGGAAGCTCCGGCGCTGCTGGGCAGCCGCGCGCTGCTGGGCGCGGGCGTTGGAGGTGGCCAGGGCGCGGAGGAGCGCGATGGAGCAGGAGAGCCAGAGGAGCGCGGTGGCTGCCCGGCGGCCTATGGGTGGGCACAGATCGTTGTAATTGTGGCGAGCTCGGCGCCACTGCTGAGCCCGGGACCTACGATCCATTCTCCTAGGCGCACACCGAGAAGCCGACCCGCCCTCTGGCTCTGCAGAGAGCGGCTCCGATGCGCATTGACTACTAGAGCCGAAAAAGGTGCACCTGACGAGGTGAGAAGCTGGATCCGGAGGTCCCAGCCCCACCTCGGTGTGAGGGGAAAAAGGGAAGCACCTACCTTCCTGACCACTCAACTTTCTAAAGCTCCGCGCCTCTGCTTGCCTCTGAGAAAAAAAGAAGGGATAGGAAAGGGGGAGAAAAAGTCTATCTCCTCCCGGGCTCCCCTCTCTAAGTCTCAGACGTTGCGGTCCAAGACTCGGGAGAGGTGCCTCCGCTGGTCCTCTCGCCTGGGAGAGGGAAGAGGAGACTGAGGCGAGGAGAGACGGGGAGGAGAGGTTCTGCAAAGTTGCGCGCCCGGACTTCTGCCGGGCATGTGCAGTAAGGAGGCGGGGGCGTCTCCCCGCCAGCTGCGCGGTGGCGCTGAGTCGGTGGCGCAGACCCTAGTGGGCCGGCAGGTGGCAGGAGGGATCCTTGTTTGAAAGGATTTGGGCAAAGCGGAGAGTGGGGGGGCCTGGCGGGTGCCAAGGAACAAGCGAGCGAGCGAGCTAGCCACAGGTTCCAGAACTTGGCTGCTGGGCATGGCATCTCCATGGGGTCCGCATCCTCCCCAACTTCTCCAGGGTTATCGAGAAAACACGAACAAAGCCCGAAGCAGCTAAAAACCAGACCCCAACGCTCCAGATATTCCATGGGAATAGGGGTCTATACGTGAGTATTAATGATCCGGCCCCGGGCATTTTCCAAGGGCTTAATAGTCTGAATGGTAACCTGCGGCAGTCAATCATGAAACCACCTTTGGCAGAACTGCTATAGTGACTGTAATTAGAGAAGTTTAAAAAATCCACCCCCCCCCCACACACACACACACGCAGTCTCAATTGGCTAATTACGTCATGGACAAATAAGCATCTTCGCTAAGAAGGACCCCCACAGACGGGGTGGTGGTTTGCAAGTCTGCAAACGCGTTGGTGGGCTGCCATGGGCTCTAGCTGAGAACGTATGCTGGGAGACAGACTCATTAGCCAGAACCACTAGTTAAGGGAAGTCTTTCCTGCGCTGATATTCAGTAGGTGCAGCCAATTCTTAGCCCCTGGGGGTGCTTCAGGGTGGTCAGCTATCAAGGAAACCTCACGGGCTACCCTTTAAAGCTCTTTCATAGATAGGTTTTCAGTAAAGTTAATTCATTCAGCAAATATTTATTGAGCGCCTAGCACATGCTAAGCTCTGTTCTAGGTGCTGAAGGTAGATTAAAAAAAAAAGAAAAGAAAAAAATCTTAAAATCAGGAAAAGATATTCAGGAGTACTCTACTGTTAGTCCGAGCATTAACCCACCCCGCATCCTTCCTTACCCACCAGGATTGTTTAATCCAGCTTGAATTCTATTGGCTCAACCAGAACATTAGGGTTAGGGAGTGGCTAGATGCCCCTAGATCATATTGTTGAACCCCAAAGGCTAAAAGGTGGGAGGAAATTTAGTCCATTTCTTTCTCAGCCCTGGAAAATCAATGAGTTCCATGTCCTCCCGGAGGAGGATCCCTGGAGCCATCCTTGCTCAGGAGGGGACAGTACTTTGGAAGCTCTTGAGTTCCATCTGTAACGTGACTGCTTCTTCTGGGTTGTACATGCCCTCCCTATTAAAATATGGAATGCCCCCTTTGTCATAGTGACAAGTCCAAAGTGGCATAACTCAGAGCAAAACCATCTTCTTAGAATCCATGGAAGTGGCAACAAGTTTGCTTCACTTGGGACACTTTGTCTTGGAGTCAATAAGGGGAAAGTTGAAGAGGCGTGACCTCTACTAATTCTGCTGTCCCTTTGGAGGTGGTCCACCAGGCGTCCCCTGCTGGTGCCTGTCCTGGTGGCTGAAGAGTCACGCGCTGTTAGTGCGGTGGACTTGCCGTCACACCGTCAGCACCAGGTCCACATTAAAGTTGTCAGACCCAGAGTTGACACCTTAGTAAGATTCTAGCAACTGCTTTTGATGTGTTGAGGTTTTTATTTCTGCATCTTGGCTGTGGACATTCTTGAATGTTCCTGACCTGGCTTCTTGGCTGTGTCTATCTTGTATCTTGTGTTCTTCGAGTTAGTTTGTAGCATTAAAATACTGATTAGTCTAATAAAGTGGGGTTGATTTGGCACACCCCATAAAAGGACAAATGTCTGTAGTCTAGTTGTGCCCCACTCTAACACTTTCCAGAGAAACTGAGTTTTATTATCTCAAGTGGCCGGCTGGCTCCAATCATGTGGCTATTATGATGGGACACTGACCACGGCCATTGGGAGCTGAATATCTTAAATCCTGACCTCTCAGCCCTGACCAAGGGGGGACATTTCTAAAGGTTCTGCTCATATTGACCCACCTGCCTGCTTTCTTTCAGTTAGCACAGCCCCACTGACAGTGTATGGAACAGAAAGATGTCATTCAAATGGTTTTCAGGGCCCACTGGGAAAGAGATCAGGAATATGTGGGTGCTGGTGAATGCCCTTCCAAGGAGGTGAATCCCAACTGTCAGCAACAGGGTGGGTTACAATTCTTTAGCATACGTAAGAAAGTAGTTCGTTTTTCAGAAGGAGTGCTTTATGCCTATAATGGAGATGGCAGCCCAGAGCTGATCCGCTAATACAGATACACCGAGATTGCCTGCATTATTAAAAAATGTGCATTACATAATACATATTTTTGGACTAGATTCTGCATCAGTAATGCACTTTCTTTGCAAGATGCATTTTAATCAGCAAACAAACATTTAACAAAACACTGCGTTTTAGAGCCTCAGTCATGTATAGTTACAAATACATTTCGGTGTATATTCTACACAAGGCTCCGGGAGGAGCAGGAGGACCGCACTGAGATGCTGCTCCATCTCCCACTCAGAGCCGAGGTCGAGCAAATGGATCCGTGCAGAAAATGCTCTTTAAAATGCATTACGTGCATGATTTTAAAAAGTGCTTGCTGCAGAGTGAATTTCAAAAAGGAGCAAGTGGGTGATGAACGACCTCCGGTTGTTACCAGGCTAAGGACCACGGGGCTCTGTCTGTCTGCCGGTAAATAAAGTGTGGACATATATCACCTACAGGGCCCTGCTGGAGGGAGGCTCCTAAAACAGTTGGACAGGAAAGCGCAGTTTCCAGTTCATTACAGTATTATACAATAAGGTTTTTATTTGGATGAATTGTGAAGGGTATTGTCTTCAGCCCCTTAAAGCACTGTCCTGTTGAAGAGGCATTAAGAGAGATTTTATGTGGCTCCAGAGGGCAAAATTAGAACCTATGGGTGGTAGTTACAACAGGCAGATTTCAGCTCAGCTCAGCCCAAGGAAGACTATTCTAACAATTGGGGCTCTGAAATGGAGTGGCTGTCAGGAGGTGGTTGGCTCTTTGTCAGGGTAGTGTTAAATCAAAGGACAGATGACCACATATTGGAGATGTTTCCCATGGGATTCACGAGCCTGGTAGAGTTGGAAGTTGACCCACCAAAGTTCTTTTCAGCTCCGATTGCGATTCCGTGAAGGGCATCTGGAGGCCTTGGGAGAGGGGCTGGGGGCTCCAGTAATGGCTGCGCTCTTCCGACTCTGCTTCTATTTTAGAAGCATTTGAAAGTGCAAGTGTCTCAGTGACAGGAAGGAATGTTTGGGTGGCAGTTTCAGGACATGAGCAAACAGGTGTATGTGATGGAACCAGCAGTCTGTAGTGGAGCTTTCATAACCAGGGTAGGGCTCTCAGTCTCTGGGCTTCACAGCTCATTTGTTGAAGCAAAGAAATTAGTCAAGTCTGTCTATTAATTATATCGGTCCTCTTTGCCTCCCCTCCTGGAGCTGTCTCGGAAATTAAAAATGAAATTGACTATTTAGCAATCATGCGTTGAGTCACTTCTGTGACCAAGACACTATTCCAGGCATCATGGGGAGTTGGAGGTAATTGAGAGTGAACAACTCCTGCCATTCAACAACATGCATATCAATGCGAAATGCCCCCAAATATTAAAAAGTGGATTGCCAACAGGTGCCAAATAATAAATCCTACACCAGACAGGTAAACGAGGGAGGCAAGTTGAGTAACTGTGGTTGCAGTCAGATGGAGAGGCATCTAGTGGTTTTCTGGAAGGGAAGGGTTTATACCTGGTCTGACTTGGAGATTTTGTTTTTTTTTTAAAGCCTGTAAGAGGATTACTTTCAATCCACCTGTTCCTGTGTATCTACCGTGTGCAAAGCCCTGTGCTGGTCACTCTGGGGGAGACAGAGATGAATCACATAAATTCTCAAAAGGCTTGCCAGGCTATTGTCGTGGGTCCCACAGACACCAACACATTCTCCAAGATGAGACGTAAGATAAAAGATTGGTTCTTCTCTGCTAGGCGACTGGGTAAATCACTCTTGAACATATTTTTTGGACAGTCATTGGAAAGGACTATTTTGGGAGATGGAGAGCTTTTCAAACTTTCCTTTGGGTAGAAATGAATTCAGGGAGTGTGAAGTGTTTCCCACCCCTGACTGTGGCAATCAGCCAGACAGGCTCGAGCCCACTGAGAATTTGGCATTGCTCCTCCGCCTGCCCCTTAAAGAGGTCTGGGTACACTACAAAAGCTTTTGGCTCGTTTCTCTGGGGTGTTGTTTTGCTGTTATTCAGACTGCAATGATATCGATTGGCTCTCACCAGTAGAAATAGTGACAACCCCAAGCTCCCGATTTTGTGATTTTGGGGGAATGCCATCTAGAGCTAAAAGCAAACAATAGGGGGAAATAATCATCTTTTTGACATGGCTGGATTCTGTCCAGGCCATTGTTGGGATTACAATCCTCTGTTTGTGCGTTCGTTTTTACAGGGAGATAGGATCAGAAACGAACGTATTCCTGTGTACAGCGCTGTCAGGGATTGTATTCTTGGGGGTGCTCTTTCCTTGCCCTTTGCCTTGGGCTCTATCGAGGTTCTCCCACGAGTACATCATCCACCCACCCACCCACCTACCTACCTGTCTACTTACCTCTGTCACAGGAGGAGCAATTTCTAGGCTCCTGATCCAACAGGAAGAGTCTAAAGCTCCCTTGCTTAGGCAAAGCATAGGCTTGGGCGTTCAGGTCCTTCTCAGGCGTGATGCCTCCCTTTCTCTGCTTGGGCCCTAGCACTCAGCTTTCGTGTGGTCCCTGTTTATACTCTGGACTCTGGTCATGTGCCTGGCTTTGTCTTGTGGAAATTGGGACTGGGTTCTGTCCATTTGCCTAGCCCTAGCTCACATGTTAGCTTGTCTGGTTCTTTCCCCTAGCCAGCTGAGACATCAGTGTCCAGAAGTGCCTGCAGCCCAGGTGATTCTAGTCTCAGACATCCCCCTCTGCCCTGGCACCTCTGCTTCCTCCTTGCAGAGGACTACTCAACAGTCAGGAGCATCCCCCAGCTCGTGGTGTTAGCTTTTGTCCAGCTCTCCTGGTCATCCCACTGTTTCCTCCAGCCACCGTCACTGACAGAGAGCTTCAAAGTTGTTTTTGTCTCATCTGCTGAGGATCTGACTCACCCCTTCAGACTTGGTGGGGGAGCGAGTGAGCCGTGAGCCCAGAGGGGAGAAACTCTTAGTGGTGTCATGGTTCAGGCGCACGCTCATAGAAATCCTTTCAGCTTGAGCTCTTCAAAATATGATTAGACCAATTTTACATGTCTAGTCACTGAGGCTCTGGTAGATTGGGACTATTTCTATATGTGCAAAGTGAAGTGGAGAATTGAGGCAATTATCTTCAGGCAGATGACTCTGGGCTCTGTAATCAGTCCATCCTGATAACGGGAAAGCAGCCTCGTTCACCGTCGCATAGCTTTGAGTTAAACAGGATTCTAAGGTATTTGTTTGTTATTTGCTCTCAGCTTTGTTTTTCCAAAAGGCAGTCTGGTAAAGATCCGTCCTGCCCTGCACTGGCGTTAGAGTGTGTGGCTCCCTTAGGTTGCAGGACCCTGTCAAGCAGTCGGGGGGTGGGGATTGATCTGGATCAGTTTATAATCAGCACTTCCACAGCCGGGTGCATTCCAATGGCCCGACCTCTGCTTCCGGTGGAACCTCAGTCTTTGCTTCCCACCCCTTCTTTCCCTGCATATAAGGATCCTAGGAACATTAGGCCAGGTGATTGACAAAGTCACCTCCAGTGCCAAGATCATGTAGATCCCGTAGGTTCTACGGTGAGATATGAACCACACATGATAAAGAAAACGTCAAGAAACTAGGAGAATAGAAGAATAGGTCTCCTCAAAACCAGAAATGAACTCATTATAGGCTGGTGGTGAATTCTGGGCCCCCTTCTCCATCCATTGTGTTGACTAAAAAATCATTGTAAATTGGGCATTTTTCCCTTTGCTGGTCGAGAAATTCCCTCATAAAGCAGCCATGACCTCCCTGCCAGCTCTTCCCTCGCAAGGGAAGAAGGAAGAGCAGGAGAAGGCTTTTGTTTGCCGCAATCAGAGTTCTGATTTGGTTTGAAGCGAGTGAGGACTTGGGTCACAATCGCCCTTGAGAGCAGTGCAAGCAGTCAGGCAGCCAGTGCCCGACGGGGAGCGAGACCTGCATGCAGCCTGCTGGGCGCCGCGGGCCGGGCAGGGCCTTGACGCAGGAGCCCAGTCAGAAGGCTTTGCCTTGCCCACACACTCACACTCACAATTTAGAGAGCAAGATGAATCTAATTAATTCCAAATTGTGCTTTGGACTATAAGCACCCTAGGAATGAGGTGGTGGGGCTTGAGATGACCTTAGAAAAATATATAGAAATTAGAAAGTTTTTGTTTTGTTTAGGCTGTCAAGTAATCTTCATCTTTGTCACTTTGAAATTTTCTGATGTTGCTTAGTTATTTAAACCCAAAACTTCCTGTCCATAATTGAGATGAAAGGGTTTTGAAAAACATCTGTCTGTCCATAACGTGTGTTATGTATGTTTTTATTGATACCAGGTTAATTCCTGCTCCATTTGTGAAAAAGTGACGTCCTTGCCCAGTGTGTACCATGACTGCTTTACAGCCTTAACGATCGTCGTTGTCCGCTGTTCTAAGACCTGGGGCTAGTGCCTTCTTCCTGCGTATCATCTCAGAATCCTCGAGTAGTTTCCCCCATTTATTTTTCTATAGAATTTAAGAACCATTTTTATCAAGTTCTGTAATGACATTGGTGATATTTTGACTAGAATTGCATTCAATCTATAAATTAAGCTGGGAAATATTGTCGTCCTTTCTGTATTGTCTTAAGCCAGGAGTATGATCTCTGTCTTCATTTATTTGAGTTTCTATTTCTTCCATTAAGGTTGTGTGTTTTCTTTACATTATTCTACTATGTCATATGGAGTTTGAGATGTGAATATGTGGCATCTATTCCCCAAGCATTTGATACTTTTGTTGCTGTTGTGAATGGGCTCTCTCGTTTCATTGCATTTTCAGGGTGTTGATCATGTGTTTATAGGAATGGTATTGATTTTTGTGCATTTTTCTCACGTTCTGCTACTTTTAGAACTGGTTGGTTTATGAGGCAGCCAGCGACCTGCTTGAGCCAACACTCGGGACAGGGCGCGGGAGCATTTGTGGAAGGGATTCCTGCGCGAGGGTGAGAGCTGAGTGAGGCAGTGTTGCCAGGTGCCAACCCACAGTGAAATGAGGAAGATAAAGATGCTGTAGTGGGTTTCTGATCAGGCTAAATTTATTCAGTGAGGGGACTCCTTTTGATGTGGAGGCTACAAAATCCTCCTACCTTTAGTATTTCCCTGTCATTTCTTTTTGAATCACAATAGATAGTAATTTGGGTGTTTGGTTTTAAGATTTTGGGGGCGGTTTTAGAGTTTTTTCTTTAATTTTGTTTTTTAGTTTTTAAAATGACTTTACTTAGCATATTTTAAAAACCAGTTGGCAATCCCAGGTTGGCATCCCCCATTTCTTTTGAAATTTTAGCATTCTGAAATCTCAAAATTAGGAACTTCCAATTCATGTCATCTTAGATGATATCTTTGTGATATTTGTGATATTTGGTAATTCTGGGCTTCTTTTTTTATTTTAAAATATATTTTTGTTTATTCTTTTGTATTCTTCTAGTCAGTCATGTCATTTCATTAGATTGACGTTTTTATTTCTTTACCTTTTTTCAGTTTCTTCACCCTTCCTTTGTGCCTTGCCGTGTTGTCTGAGAGTATGCACGAGAGAAGAATCCTTACTCCTTTACTGAATGAGCGGGATGGAATGGGGACACCCTCGATGTTTCTTTTTTTTAATGTCTTGTCTTTGACAGTGTTCAGATGGGTTTTAAAAGGAAAGAAAATGGTATCTTTTGGGAGCAAGTCATCAGAAGGCTGGGGGTGAGGGGCGAGAGGCTAGATTCGGACCAGATGGGCCTGGATGTATGTTTTGTCTCCCTCTGCTTCATGGGTGACCAGTGGCATTCCCTGTCTGGCCTTCTGTCTCCTCAGTTGCAGAATAAGGACCTTCTAGGGTCCGAAAAAACCTGCCTTCCAGGGTTGTGGAGATAATCAAATGAGGAAAGAAATGGAAAGTGCCTAGCAATGGTCAGTAACAAGCAAATGTTAAACTGGTAGCTCAACTGATGGCAGCTGTCATTGATGGTGATGATGGTAGTGGTGGTGCTGATGGTGGTAGTGGCGATGATAGTGGGTGATGGTGATGGTAATGGTAGTGGTAGTGGTAGTGGTAAAGGCCAAGAGGCAGGAGAGTGATGGTGAGGACTGGGAGGAGCTCAGCTAGGCAGAAAAGCCTAATGGAAAGTTGGAGAGGTCAATCAAGTTGGGTTTTGTCCATATGAATTTCCAGTTCTCTCTTAGTGGCCTCTTGATGATGGTCTTAGAAGCCACAGTTGATCAACAGAAATGCACTGAGTGCCCACTATGGGCCATACATTGTGCTAGGCACCAGAAATATGATGGTGAGCTAAATCAGACTCCGTCTCTCCACTCGGTGCCTTCAGTGGGGGATCTGGAAATAATGAATCATCACATTAAGGAGGGTCTTGTTATATCCCGAGCTAAGGGCACTGGAAAAGAAATGGGTTTTTTTTCAGAGTGTACAGCAGAGGAAGCTGCCTTGGATTTGGGCACGTCGGGGAATACCGTCCTGAGAAAATGGTATGTGCACACTTGAGCTGTGAACTGAATGATGAGCATGTGGTGGCAGGGGCGTGGTGCACTTCCAAGGGCAGGAAGAGCGTATTCCCAGGCCCTCTGGTGGAGAGGAGTGAGTGTGTTAGGAGAAGCAGCAGGAGGTCAGCAGAACAGGGGGACACAGTGAGATGAGTCTAGAGGGCTGGGCAGGGGCCACCATTAGAGCCTTGTTGGCCCAGCAGGACAAAATGCAGTCTTGTGTCTTAAATATCCTTAGAACAGTGGGAAGCCCTTGTCCTGATGGCCGGGAGCTGCCATAATCAAGTTGTCTGTTTCAAAAATCTCTCTGGCCACAGGGTAGGGGCATGGAATTTGAGGGGAAGCTAGCAATGATGGTAGCTGGGTCTATGGAGGAGGTTGGTTCTGAAAATATATAAAACTGGTGGTGGTGAGAGTGGCTTTTAGAGTCATTTAGGAGGTCGACTAACAAGGCTTGGTGACAACATGGATATAGGGAATTGGTTGTGTGAAAGATGATGCTCAGGTGGAACTAGATGGAAGTCAGTGCCTTTCACTGAGCTAGAGAAGGGTGGAAAGTGGCCCGGGTGTGGGTTGGCAGACTGAGTTCTGACGTGTTGAGTGGGGAGAGAGGTAACCATGAGTTTTGTCTTCGACTGGTAGAGTTAGAAGTGCCTTTGGACCACGTGTAAAGTGTAGTCAACTAGGCAGGAGGATGTTGTGGATCTAGAGCTCAGTGGAGGGGCTGTAGCAGAATCAGGAAAAAATCTAGTGGCAACGAGAGTTCAAGAGAGGGACACCCCAAACTGAGTTTCCAACCACGGTCGTTGTGGGTAGAAGTCGTCCCAGACGTAGGGCTTGGCAGAGCAAGCCTTAGCCCAGCCGTTGTGCAGGCGAGGAAACAGGCTTGGAGGGGGCTGGGACCTGCTAGTTAGGGGCAAAACCATCTCTCAGACTGCATTTTTCGTAGTCCTAGTTGAGTCCCTTTTTCACTCCACCAAGTGGAGAATCTTCATGTAGAGATGGAACATGAACCAAGGGTTCAGATGTCAACCCCCTTGATATCAGATCTGTCTGTTTGTCAGCATCCAAACAGACAGTTCACAGCTTCACATTCTTTTCTTGATCACTTTAGAACTGACATTCCGTCGGCTCCTTATTAAAGAAAGAGCAAAGCAAGAGCTAGCTAGAAGGGGTTTGGAAGCTAGAAATAGAACCATACCATGTCCTTAATTATCAAGCCTGGCAAAGTCCATATGGCAGCCAGGAAGGGCTTGGGCAAGGTTAAAGCTAAGATAATTTGGTGAGTCTTTTGTTTTCTGCTGGTTATTCAAAAATCCAGCCAACTCCCAAAGTACCAGTTACTACTTAAAGCTGGTCCTCAAAATAGGAGGTTTAGATATAAGAACAAGTCAGTTTTTCTCAGTCCTTTTCCAGATGTCTACTCTGTTATAGTTAAAATTTTAATGTTTAATTACACATGGAATATGTGAATTAGATATAGAAGTTAAAAATACTAATACCTAGAGCCAAGGCAGAAGTCTGCTTTAATGACCGTCCGCCAGCCACGGTCTCCACATTCTCCCTCTCAAATCCCCTCGAAGTTACCAACTTCACATATAGTGACCAGTTTCCACAGAAAATGTCTTTTTTAAAACACAAGTGTCTATGTTGCTTTATGGTCTTTTCACTGGGCAGTGTATCTTGAGACCCTACTGCATTGGTTCACCTAAGGTCTGCTTTGTTCTTTTAAACTGTCTGTCGAGAATCACTTCCATATTGATGTGCATGTCTGCCTTCCCCTTGGTCCCTGTTAGAAACAGCGCCACTGCCCCTGTCCCGGCACATACTTCTGTGGGCACATTTATAAAGGTTTCTCTAGGGTCGATGGCAAGCAGTGGAAGTGCTAGATCACAGCTAGACACACAGCTCTGGCTCAGTTGTCCTTCAATACAAGGCCACCAGTCTGTCCCCACCAGCAGTCCATGCATGTCTTTCCCCCACCCATTCCTCTGGCCAAGAGAGCAGTAGCACTGCTGGTGTGCCCAGACGTGCACGAGCAGGGAGCGAGGGCTCAAGGCTGTTTTCTTATGCCGCTGGGTCTGTGGGGCCATAACCTTAGCGTCATCATTCTTGTCTCTAACTGGTCAAGAAAAAAACTGAACTTTGGTGAAATATATTTCAGAGATCTGCCACAAAGAGAGGTGGAGGGAAAACCTTACTGAAGGATGCTAGAAAAGGGAAGCCAAGCGTATCGGGGTCTGTGTCCGGTTTGTTTGAAGTTCTTCATGGAGTTGACTGAGCTCTTTGAGAGACAGCATCACTCAAACCCCTCCTGCTGGTGCCCATTCGAGAAGCCGTGCGCTGCTCTGATGAGAGCACCCCTCTCTGCGGGATCATTTTGAACCTGAATGGTAGACCTCCTCTTGTAATCCCGGATCGAGACAGTTTAAATTGGGAATGGCCGCAATTTAAAGAATGCTCTCCAGCCTTTGAAATCGAGGTCCCCGTCTCCCCCTCTGATCCCCACCCTGCTCACTGCAGGCATAGACGAGTTAGTCATGGTGTGTAACTAGGGTTGCCATGTAATTTGTCATCCAACCATGACATTTTTGGGCATGAAAGGCAGCACTAAGTAGAGTGATGCTGGGGTAATGCGTAAACCAGGACTTTCCTGGTGAAGGGAGTTGTATGGGCTGCTTGTCCTTAATACTAATGTTACTATTATCAGTAGTGATAGAATTATAACACTGTAATTAAATATATAAATGAAATAGTGTAATTAACATTAATGTTATTTTTAGCATGTTTAAAAGAAACTATCTTCCCATCTCCAACTAGTTTAAAAATAGCCTTCCCTGTGCTGAGAGGAAGGTCTGCCGTGGAGAGTGCCTGTTAAATTGGGTGAACCATCTCAGTGGAAAGTGAAATGTGCTCCTCTCTGTTTCTTTCTGAAGTCATTGTGGGAACTTAAGGAAAAGAGCAAATTCAGGAGAAAGAGAACAGGAAGTTTCCTTTCTTGGGGATCCTGCCCAGAGAGCTGAGGTCGGTCACCACCAGTTGTCAGGGGCTTTATTCAGCAGCAGTGCTGGGGCCTCTGGGCCTCTCCTTTCCTCTCTCCCCAACGCTGCCAGGGAGCTCAGTGCAGCCCTTTCTGGCGTAGCCACTGGAAGGCCCCGCAGCACAGGGCCTTGACCAGAGAAGGCTCAGCACAGCTTTGGCGTGGCTGGCCTGGGGTGTGGAATAGCCATTTTTAGGCAGGGAAAGTAGTCAAAACTTTCTGAGCTCAAAAGTACCTTAGAAATTAAAAAAAAAGTTTACAGTGTCTTAGAAATAGGGAGATCATTTTTGCTCAGACTTCAGTTATTTCCATACTCCCTTCATGATTTTTGCCATATTCCCATGCTATCACTACACTCAACGGTTTTCTTTAAATCGACTTGCTTTCTTTATGTAAATGAATTTGGTTTTAAAGGAAAATTATACTGCTGTCACTTGGCTTCTGGCCAGGTATTTTTTAATACATGTGAAGATAAATGTGTAGCTTTTAAAACAGACAGCAATGGTCCTTGTCCCGTCAGAATCATCTTGGGCACCACCTTGATCTGGTCCAGCTCTCTTCTCCGCAACACGTGGTGAGGGGCTGAGGCTGTTCACCCACCTCAGAGAACACCCTCTGGACCCGCGCGAAGATGTGACACGGGCTGGTCTTCCTCTTTTGTGCGGCATATTCCTGTTTCCCTTGCCAACAGGCATTCACCGTCGAAGGGGGCAGATTAGATTTTGACCCCAGTGTCTAGTAAGGGAACTCTTAGCTGAGGAGTGGGAGGCAGGATTCTGGTTCCAACCAGCTGAAGCCTGTTAAGTTTCAATAGGACTAAATTACTTGGGGCATACTTTCTTTCCATGAGATTTGCCTTCTAATAATAAATGGACAAATGCAGCTGTCTTGACCTGCCTTTACCATGACACTTGCCATCACTTTACGTTTTTGTTTGCGGACGCAGCTGAGAAGAGGCTTGTCGGTGCGGCTCTAACCTGCACCCTCGGCCTCACTCTCCCCTGAGAGGAGTGTGTGCCCAGTGCCCAGTCCCTCGCACTTCCTGTTGGCTCTGCGCGGCCCGGCCTGGCTCCGCTCGGGGACCCTTGAGCAGAGGCGTTTCCTCTCGCTCACTGGGGCTTCTCTGGGATTTGGGTGGGGAAGGAGGGTCTCTTCTCCTGTCATACTCTCTGTTCTTGATTAAATGCCAGAAAAGATCCTGTGCCTAAAAATACGTATTCAGATGCCTTTCATAAAGTTCAGAAGCAAGCAAAACTAAGCCAATATATACAGATAAAACGGAAATGTGCGCGGCAGGCGTATGGTAAACCCACGATTATGCCTTGGGGGGAAGCTGGGCGAGGGCAGGGGAGAAGGCATTCTAGTGGATGAAGTTACTGGCCGTGTGCTTTCTTGGGTTGGCTGAAGGGTTACAAGGACTCAAGGTAGTATTTTTAAATACTAAATTTAAAAAGTACATGTTCAGACTGTCTCGGGGGTCAGCTGAAACAAATCCAGGGCGTTTGGGGAGGGGGCCCACTGTGCTGCGGCCAAAGGATGCTGTTGGCAGGCCGAGCCGTTACTGTTTCGGGCCAGGGCGCTGCTTACTCTCTTCCTTTTGTACAAATCGACAAGTGCCCAGGAGAGTTCCTAGCACATACTAGGCCTTCAGCAAACGTTTGTTGAATATTTTTTTCACGTGTATGTTTTTAAACTTGTTGTTATGGAAATTTCCAGGCACACCAAGGTGAAGAGGCCCAGGCCTGAGCACAGCTGCAGAGCCATCAGCCCTGCCGTTCTCGTTCCCTCTGTCACCCCCACCTTTTCGTTGGCGTCTTTTAAAGCAAATCCCAGAAATAATATCATTTCACTGCCACTCTTTCTGAGTTGTTTTGGGGTCTGTTAAAGCTGCCTTCTTCGCCCTGAGGAGAGCATGTCGGGGTCACTGACCCTGCATTCTCTTCTCTTCCCCACAGTTGTGTAGTTAAAGACTGCACAGACCTAGGGGACCCTTGCTGGGAGAGTAGACCTTTGTTCCTGGGAGCCCCAGGAGTCCCTAAAGCCACCACCCATCTTTTGGGCCCCCTTTTAAAGGCCCCCAAATTGCTCATTGGAGATTTCCCCAATTCCCAAAGCAAAGCAGACACGTTTCCAGCAACGAGGCAAATCTCAGCTTGCTCTCTCTAAAAGAATGCACATTTGGAACATACAGAGCCCAAATCAGTGTGATGTCAGTTGTCACCGTCTGTGTGGAAAGATTTTGCCATGGCCAGCTGCTGGGCCTCTTTGCACTATATTAATAGCAGGGCCATGGGGCCCAGTGGGGTCGGAAGCCAGGGAGAGGAAAGGGACAGCTGTGGCAGACACCACACCATGCGCCAGGCATGTGCTCCTGGGTCACGAGCACACAGATGGCCCACACCTTGCTCTGCCGCTCAAAGCCCCCCAGGCCCATGCGTGTCTTCTCCTTGTAGGGTCAGGAATGGGCTCAAGCTGACAATATACTTGACAAAGGAGCCAAGTTAAGATTGGCGTGGCTGGAATAAGAGGGTTCGGATGGCCCCATGTTCTGGGTCAACTTACACTTTTACTGGAAGCGCAGACATGTGTGGGCTGAATGAGGCAGTGGTATTTAAACAGCTGGGGGTATTGGGTATTGGGTTCTATATGCCAAGGCTCGGCAGATATTTTTAAATGTCACAGGCCAAATGGAAGCTCAGTTGGCAGCAAGACAGAGGGGCAGGGGGATTTGGAGGCCGCTGCGTCGCCATGCTGGCTATGGTCAGCAGAGCTGGGTAGGATTAGCGCCAGGAAGAAGCCCAGCGTGTGAAGTGCAGGGAAGAGGGAGCAGGGGGTCATCTGAGTAGTAGGCGCAGGCGGGCAGGAGGGGGCAGGTGAGGGATCTGAGTTGGGGTGCTGGGGGCAGGGGCAGATGGAAATGTGTGGAATCGCCAAGAACAGGTCTAGAGTTGCGAGGTCAGCAGGCCAAGCCCTAGCTAAGAGGAATAGGCCGGGGAATAAGCCTGTAGTTAAGGTCCCTGGTTCTGGTGTCAAACAGCACTGAGCACCAGCCTTAGTACGCCACTGTCCCCTCTGCACCCTGAGGGCAAATCATTCATCTGCCGAGGCCGCTTCCTGATTTGTGAGGAAGGAACCAGGGTTCCTGGAGGATTAAGCCAGACTAGTAGCACCTGACGCTCAGAAAGTAGTCCCTAAATGGTGGCTCCTGTTATTAATAGCAAAAATTAATTTGTGAAAAACTGCCATTTTGGAATGGAGTTGGAAACTGCCCTCCAGGCCTGATCCCACCCAGACACATGTTATGTCTCAACCACACAGCATTTTTTTTGAAGTCTGAATTATGATAACCACCAATGCTTAGATATTAGGAGAGTTTACCAAAAGCTTGGGAGATTTGACTTCTGGCCCGCAGGAGCCTCTGGTTGTCTGGGGCCTGCCGTCCACAAGTAGCCATAGCTGAGGGGTGGCTGCCCCCTGTCGGTGTACCACAGAGCCACTATTGCGCCTGCCGCCAGCTGGCCCCGTCACTCACCTCTGTGCAGGGCCTGGCCTCTGTAGGCACTTCACTTGCTCTCCGTGCAGTAAAGTGGAGCTATTATTATCTCAGAAGGAACGAGGGTCATCAGAGTTAGCTGCCGAGTTGCTGACTGGAGCCTCCTTGACTCTGCTGTGATATTGGCCTGGGAGACCTGGGCGCATGGACGAGAACTGCATGGCCTGGCCTGCAGAGGAGCTGAAGGCAGGGGGACAAGGGGCTTCCATGGGTGCCTTGGCTGGGCCGTGGAGCCAGTGGTTGCCCGTTTTCCTCCTTGTGCCTCTTAGGAACCTGAGCAGAAACAGAGGAAGGTTAGGTCAGTTGCTGCGGCAACACCAACATCTGTGCGTCTCTGGGCCTCTCTTAGAGGACTCTAAGGAGGCCAGGGTGGGTCCGAAACCTGGGCATGCCTTCTCAGCACAGGGGAAGGAAGGGAGGAGGGGGTGTCTCTCTGGGCACCTGGCTGATGGCAGGCAGCCCTTGAGTTAATTTCTATTCCTATTCAGAATTTCCTCCTTGTCCTCTGTGGTTCAGACTTTTCTCTTGCTTGTCCAGGCCCCTGGGAAGCAACCATGGCAGCAGTGACTCTGGCTGGGCCCTGAGGACCATCTCCACGAGTGCTTAGGAGATCCCTCTTCTTTTGAAGAACTGAGTCTTCTCCTGTGGGAGAAACACTGGGGTTGGCTGTTCGCACACAGACTGCCCCAAATTTGGTCTCGGCACAGAGAACCCTTCCTCTTGATTTTTTCTTTCTTTATTCGATGTATCTTGTGCCTGCCATACCCCAGGCATTAGGGGACTACAGTAATTCATTTAGTCGTCACAGCAAACTTATAGGGAAACTGAGGCACAGAGAGGTCAAGTAACTTGCTCAAGGTCACACATCTGGAAAAGTGGTGGAGTCTGGATTTGAACCCAGTTGGTCAATCGGGCTCCAGAGCCCACCTTCCAAACCACTGCCTTTGAATACTGCTTGTGAGATGAGGGGGCTCCAGGGAGGGGGTCTGAGAGGACGCTTGGGCCGAGGCAGGAGCCTGCCATGCAGCAAGCTCGGGAAAGGCCCTGGGCTGCGAGAGCTGGCTATGGATCTAGTGACAGGAAGGCCAGCTTGGCTGCAGGAAGGGCGAGGAGGAGAGTCGGGGTGAAGGAGGAGGGTGGAGGAAGCACTGAGGGGCTGAGCTGTGGTCTGAATCCAGGACTCTCATGTCAAGGAGGGACTGTTGGAGGCAAGAGGAGCAGCAGGGAGCCCAGCTGGCCCAGATGGGGACTGGTTAGACCGTCAGTGGCAGTGAAGAGTATGTCTGAGGGGCTGCCCACTGGCGTAGTGCTTAAGTTCGTGCGCTTGGCTTTGGCAGCCCAGGGTTTACCGGTTTGGATCCCGGGCGCAGACCTAGCATTGCTCATCAAGCCATGCTGTGGCAGCGTCTCACATAAAGTAGAGGAAGATGGACACAGGTGTTAGCTCAGGGCCAATCTTCCTCACAAAAAAAGAGAGAATGTTTGAGATGCATTTGGGAGGCTCAAAGTACTTGCTGATGGATGTGTTAGAGGGCGTCAGAGGTGGCTCTGATTTGACTGGCTTCCCCGCTGGGGTAGCTGGGGTCTGCTTCCTGAGGTGGTGCAGCTGGGGGAGGCTTTCCCTCTGAGGCCTCTTCCTTGACAGTGTAGAGGAGGGTTTCTGGCGCTTCAGGAATCTTCCTCAGCCCTTTGGGGCTCAGCCTGTCATCAAAGCGGGTTCCTTCTGGCCTAGAGCACACACAGCCTCAGGGCAAGGCAGCCTTGGAGAGCCCAGGGGTGGTGGGAGGAGGTGTCACAATTGGGAAGACTGGCGAGCCGTGGGCAGGCTGGGACAGACCCCTGTGTGTACGCGGTGACCCAAGTTCCAGTAGCGCCTTCCTTCCCCCTCCACTTCTGAAGGGAGCAGCTCATCTTCATCCTCTTGACAGGTGTTACAGGTTTTCCGGTTTTTATGTTTTGATAGGTGAGGTAAGTTAGCCTTGAGAGAGGTCAATGCCTGAAACCACTTCTCCAGCCCCCTGACGAAAATGGCAGGCCACTGGGGGTAGGGTGAGTAGGTGGCCAGTGCTCACTGTGGGCATACCATGAAGGGGTCTCCTGGACGTCCCCAGGCTTGCACTGGAGCCAGCCCATCATCTTACTCTCTGGGTGATTGGTGTTCCTGGGGGCTGCCGCGGTGGCACAAACTGCCCCAGGCCCTCACCACTAGATGGCGCAGCTGCAGTAAATGATGCTGATGGTGCCTTCAAGGGCCCCTTTCTCAGGAGAATCCTGGGGTGGGGGTTCCTATGGCCCCCTTCGCCCCAGTCACCTCTGGGATCTGCTCTTGAACCTGGCTGTGTGGTCACGGGTAAATGATGTCACCTGCATGGGTTTCCTTGTCTGTAACGACGGTTGGGTACAGAGATAATAGATTTCCACCAGCTCTATAATTTCATATGAATGAGGCCACAAATTCACCTGCCTTGTTTCTTCTGGTGCCCATCCCTGGCCCTGGTGTACAGGATCGACAGGAGAGCCACAGCTCTCTCTCTGTCCTCTGGCCGACTGGAGGGATGGCAGAGAAGGCTCCTCTGGGTTTGACTTCTTGTGCTCTGCCCTTGCCCAGCTGAGGGCCCTGAAGAAGTCAACTCTGGGCAGGTGATTTGTCTGTGATCATCTAGGAAGGCTTTGGAGATTGCGACTCCAAACCCATTTCATTGACAACCCACTCTCCTTTATCAGAAAGGGGGCCATTTTCAAAACCGTTAAGACTCCTCTCTCTTAAATCAACAACAGACAACAGTCTAAAGATTGCCCATAAATATAAGTTGCACTGATGGCTGTTTTTGCCATTGGAAGAAAGACATCAAGTTGAAGAGGCACCTGAGTGTGACTTTGGGGTGTTGTGTGTGTGTGTGTGTCTGATTTTGTTGATCCTGGTAACTCCTCCCCGCCTTTTTCTCTTTCTCTCTACCCCAAGCTTTTCTGCTTTCAAGTGTCCCTGGAGCCTTCAGCACCTGTGTCTCCTCTGAAGCCCTGACACCTCTCTGTGTGGCACCACTGAGCCTCATTACTGCTGCCTCCTTGATCTGAAAACTTAATGCTTGAGCCTCTTCTCAATAGGAATTTAACCTATGCTCTCTGAAGGAAAGTTTTGCTAAGAAAATAGAGGGTCATGAAGAAGGTCAGTGATCTTCACTCCTCACCAGAATCCAGCTGTTCTTCAGGCTTTCTGTATCGCGTCAGCTGCAGACGTCAGTTAGGGTAGAGTTCTCTCTAGCTTTGAATAAACACCCAGCCAGGTTCCTCTTAGAAACACCTTGTCACAGCTTACTTTGGGTTCACCACTGGGCTTCTTGGAGATAGCTTGATTAATTCATAGTGGCAGCCCCACCACCCAGTCACCTGAAACGAGAGGATTTACTGTACCAGTTTTCCGCCAAGCCATGTCAGGCGAGAAGCGGGAAACTCTAGCCCATCTGTTGCAAGGAACAAAATAACAACGGCGCATCCACAGAGCAGACACTTTGTACTGCTGCATAATAAGGAGCCGCTGAATGCAGTGACCTCGGCTGAGGTAGCCATGGGTTCAGCCACCCACTCTCTGCTTCTCTGGGGAGCTAGCCTGCTTAGATTTGTGGCTTTCTGTCCCCTGAGGAGAACCCTGGAGGGTCGGGGCCCCTGAACTTCAACATTGCTCCTGTCCCGGCCACTCTCAGACTTTCTCTTCCAGCTTCGGCTGCATTCATAATTTTCTAACTATCTTTATGCCACAGCAAATGTTCCTAGGCAGAATGTCCAGACTCATGGGGACCCTTCTCATCAGCCAGTCCCATCAGCCTAGAATTTCCCAGATCAGTTGTGTGGGCCTTGTCATAACAGCCTGTCACCTTGGAGGACAGGGAGAATTGAAGGCCTAGGACAGAGCCAGGTGGCTCTCCTGGTGGTTTTCCATGATGATGAAGGACTGGCCTTTTGCTTTGCTCAGGAGTGAGCTGACAGCTCTTTTTGATTTGAAGCTTCCGTTCAGAACTCAGCAGGGGTTCTCCGTCCTCGCAACACTCTAGTTAGGCAATTGCTCATAAACTCTTCTCCAGCCCGGACAGGCCACTCAAATCAAGTAGCAACAGAACCTTCCAAGAGAAGCCTTTGAAGACAGACTGTTGAGGCTGGCCGTCGATGTGTGAGGCCAGGACAGACCTGTGATGAACTTCTTTCCCATGATGCCCTGCTGCCGAGGCCCCAAAAACCCACGTCTCAAAGGCTGTTTCTTCAAGGTAACAGCTCTGCCTTTGAACTCAGAAGGGAAGCGGACAGTCGGGAGGCAGGATTCGATGTGCATGTTTGAATGAGAGGGTCCACCAGGAAGGTGCCGATGCATCTTTGGTTTATGGTCATGTGAGACCTTGGGGTGCGAAGAAGTATGTCAGTGTGCAGTGACATACGTGTCCATGTGGGTCCACCATAGGCCCCAGTGTGGGGCAGGGCTGGGAGGGGGTGTGTTAGCACAGCCTTGTGTGGGAGATGATGCAGGACTCTTCCGGAGGGCCCCCCCCCAATCCTGTTGTGTTTGATTCAGAGGGTTGGGTGGAGGCTTTTCTGAAGGCTCTGAGAAGAGCTGCGCCCACAGGCTGCATGGTCAGGAGGTGGGATGTGAGGAGTTGGACAAAGAAAAGGCGCCTGCCCGCTCCCCTGCAAGGCCCCCACTCCCATGCAGGCTGTCCCCGATGCGGCAGCCAGAGGGCATTGAAATGAAAACTCGACTGTCCTTCCTGTGTTCCAAGCCTCCAGTGGCTCCCCATGACCCAGAACACCACCCACCCCTAACCTGGGCCCTGCCCACCTGCTTGTCCCCCAGGTTCCCCAATGCTCTGTAGCCCACAGCTGCCTGCAGACCTGCACCCAGGCTGCTCCTCCCCCACTCTCACCCCGGTTTCCCACTTGGCCCGGCCAGCCCTCCCCACCTTCAGGAAGCCCCCTGACTGTCTGGCCCTCACTGGCCATCACAGCCTCCATTGTCTTTGTCCCTCGGTGGATGACTTGTTTGCTGGCCCCCTCCTTTACACTGAGCTCCAAGGGCGAGAGCCACAGCTGCCTTGTGCATTGTTACGTTCTCCAGCTTCTGTCTCCGTACATGCACACAGTAGGTGCCTAATAAATGTGTGTAGACGAGTAGATGGATGGATATGCTGTTTTTCTGAATGCCTGTCTCCCCGACCAGACCAAACCCCAAAGGGCAGGGCCTGTCTTTCTCACACACTTAGAACAGAGTAAGCATTCAGGTAATTGTTGGGTGGATGGACGGATGGGCAGACGAATGCATGGACAGAGCAAAAAGATTCAAAGACACTTGATATGAAAAAAGGCTACTGAAGTCGAAGGATCCATCTCATGTGCAGAGTGACTTTCTGACAATTTATAGAAGGCTCTGGGCACGGGCAGGAGGCGTGGGGGCCAGAGGGTCCCCAGAATGTACTGAGAGCAGGAGAAGCAAGGGTGAGACGCCTTCCCCTTAGAGCAAATGAATTCTCTAAGACGAGTCCTCTGAGAAACCACAAATTCACCCCATCGCAACAGCAGCACGTAGAGATCCCTGAAGCCCATTCACAAACCATCACAGAGCCTAACCTGGCTCAGCAGGCTGGAGGGGGTGAGCCGAGGGGGGAGCTCAGCTATGCAGGCAAGGTGGCAGGCCCACAGTGGCTTTGTGCTGGGGGGTTTGTCATTGGGACGTGCTTGGGAGCTGGGCTCTTGGAGATGGCTGGGCAGGAAGCCACCACCAGGCTGCCCCGCTGCCTGGGCCCTGGAGTTTCACGCGCTGGGCTTGAGTAGCCCCCTCAACGAGGCACCAGGCAGAAAAGGCCTTAGGCAAATTGGACAAGGAGGCTAAGGACACTGCCAAAGGCCAAGAGATGAGAACAAAGAGAATGAGGCCCTTGCCCCAGACAGCACTCGCAGCAGGGAAGGCTCGATGTCATTGGGAGCTGGCTGTGGGAACGGGCAGCGAGCTTTGCAGCCAGCTCCCCAGCCCTCTCCCCTTCTGAGTGCTTCCCCCGCGCCCGGAGGTGGGCATGGAGCTATGAAGGTGAGACTGCCTGCTTCCCTCCCACCCGCCCCATCACTTCTCCAAACGTTTTCTGTTCGCAAGGCTCTGCATCTCTCGCTGCCCCCAGCCCTGCTGTGGACTTTGCCTCCCTTCTTTAATACTGACTGTCACCCATTTCTCTCAGCTGCAGCCTTTCCTTCTGTCTCAGGGAAAAACAATGTGACCATCCTTGCCAAGGCCAACCTTCTTGTGGCTTCCTGTTTTCCCCTTCCCACCCCCCTTCAGCCAACGGGCACATGGCCCGTCCTGGGGCTGGGGCACCTCAGCGCACAGGAGGGCACACACCCCTTCCATGTGGACTTCTCTCTGGTGGGGAGAGGAAACCCGTAAACAAGAAATAGGAATTACGCAGTCTGCTAGGAAGTGATAAATTCTGTGGAAAAGTGCAGTGGGATAGGAGAAACAAAACAGTTTGCTGTTTCAAGTGGGGGCCTCCAACGTCTTCCTTCCTGTTTGTGTCTTTGTACCCTCAGGCTTCTCTACCTTGGGCACCATGATGGTTGGGGCTGGGTCATTCGTGTGGTGGGGCTGTCCTGGGCATTGTAGGATGGTTAGCAGCATCCCTGGCCTCTACCCACCAGATGCCACCCCTGCTCTCAGTGGTAACAACCAAAAATGTCTCTAGTCATTGCCCAATGTCCTCCAGGGAGGAAATGAACCCCTTAGTCGAGAACTACTGGTGCACAATTAGCTTACCCAAGTTTTCCCTTGACCTACTTGACAGAAGAAAAAGAAAAAGATTTAGCTCATCAGCTGGTGCCCTCTTTAAACCTGGCCTAGACTTTACTGCCCCAGGGCAGCTGGGATATAAAGACAGTCTGTGCCCTTCTAAGGTCCTGGTGATTGAGGATGTTTAGCTCCATCTAGAGACTGACGGATGGATGAAGAGGTCATTCTAGATCAATGCGTGTACACAGTCTGGTGTACACACACTCATTTCCTGGCTCTGCCCAGGGCTCTGAAAGCGCCTAGAAGCACGGCACCCCAGTAGCAGCAAGCACACCCCACACCCAGATCTTGGTTTCTAATACCATTCTCCAATGAAAGGAATAGGCTCCTTGTGAAAAAAAGCTTATTCCTGGGCTGGGGCGAGGTCTGCAGGATGAGCCTGGAGCGTGGTGTAGTGGCAGGAAGTAAGGAAGTACTAAAAGACACAAAGTAGGCATGAAAGGACACAGGAGCCTCTGAAAGAGCTCTCAAAGGCCCAGACTAGAATAATTTGATGAACAAAGTAGTATTGGATTCTAACCCGATGTAGAAATTAAATATCCGTGAGGCCACACTGATCTAAACAATTGACTAAGTAGATGAGTAGGCAGGAGAGACAACTCTCTTGTACAGAGACTTAGAATTTGTGTAGATGGCCCCTCAAGGAGTGGGAACATAACTCCTCTAAGTCTGGATGGCACCTGGGAACTTGCTTCCAAAGTACAGTGCAAGGAGGGGCAGTGAACATCACAGTCGAGAAATGGGAATGGCACCCCAGCCTGAGGACCAGGGTTCACACTGAGTGATGAGTCATGGGGCGCCTGGCCCCTGACAGGACGTGATGAGAAGGACTTCGTGGCTGTGGGCTTCCTCCCAGGCCGGTGGCGCCAATGGAACCACGACACGAGCGCCAGGCCCGCTCTGCCAGTCTGCCAGCCTCCTCGCAGGGAAACTCCGTCAGAAACAAGGAAAACGTGAGAAACTGTCACAGCCAAGACGAGGCTGAGGAGACAACAATGAAAAGCAATGTGCCTGGATGGGTTCCTGGAACAGAAAAAGGGCATTAAGTAAAAACTAGTGAAATCTGAGTCACGTGTGGAGTTCAGTTAATAATCTATCAATATTGGTTCATTAGTTGTGATTAATTAACATGGCAACATAACAATGGGAGAAACTGGTTGCTGGGCACACGGAAACTCTTTACTACCTGGCAACTTTTCATTAAATCTAAAACTATTCTAGAACATACAGCTTATTTAAAATACAGGTGTACAGATGTATAGACAGTGGCGGCCGGCCTTGCGAGAAGCAGGCCCCGGGCTTTCCGGGCCAGAGGTGAGCGCTGCAGAGCACGCTAGGCCTGGCGGAGAAACGGCGCTCTGCCCCACACCCACGCGGCTGCTGATGCCCCCTCTCCCCAGCTTAACTGGCCCATGGCTCTGCAGCTTTGGCATATTCACAGTGCTTGAGGTTCCTCTTCTGCCAGAATGCAGGCTGCACCATGGGGCTCGGTTCTGCCCTGCCGCTGGGGTCTCCCAAGCCCTAGGTGCGCTGGTACCCAGCAGGTGCACAACCAACATCCAGGCTGAAAAGGTGAGAGAGGACCGTCCCTTACAAGGGGGTGACTGGGCAGGAAGGAGGAAGGTGGTGTCGTGTCCAGGAGGTGCTTAGGGCTTTGGCTGGGACCAAAGATGGGCAGTGTACAAATGAGGAGGGGTGGGCACTGGGCCCGAGTTTAGGGCACGAGATGGGTGTGGCAGGTTTTCTTGTCCTGGAAGCTACCACATGCTCCCAATGTGTGCACCAGGGACATCTTGGGAAAGGCCCAGGCCTCCTCAGAGCCTCCCTGGCGGGCTTGTGCCTGGCAGAGACTGTCCCTTCAGCCCTGAGGCTGTTGGCCCAGGCCTTCCTGGCTCCTGGCAGTGATTTCCACGTTGGAGAAAACCCAGAGCACGCGCTTGGCAGAAGGAGATTCAGGGGAGGCCCCGTCTGCCCCAAAATATCTCCCCCACAGTCCCCCGACATTCTTCACTTTCTCAAAAGGCAGAATGTTCTTGTAATGCAAGATGAATTGGGACTGATGCCATCCTCAAAAAGACAATGTGCCCATGTACCGAGCATTTGCACCCACCTGCAAAGGAGAGCCACTTGTGGCCTGTTCCTTCACATCTAACTGTGATGTCTGGGCCTGAAGGACGGGGCCTGCTGCCAAGGCTGGAGGGGCTGTGATGGGGCTGTCAGGGGTCTGTGGAGGGCAGGTGCATGGAAACAAGGGCTGCCCCTGCCCTCAGCTTTCCTGAGGACCAGCTCCCTTCTGGGAAGAGTCCTGGAAAGGCCAGGGGAAGAGAAAGAGAAGCAGGGGTGCCTAGTGCCATCACCAGCTCTCTAGGGCCAGTCACTACCCATCCCTCTCTTCGGACAGTCTGAAGAGGTGTATGCACACCTATTGCAAGCCAGGCTCTGTTGTGAGCCCCAGGGACACAGGGAGGCACAAGATGGACATGGGCCTGTCCTCATGGAGCTCAGAGCCATGCCTGAAACAGAACCTGATCATGTGAATAGCAGGGGCTTGGCTGGGAGAAGCAGGGAGGGCTTCCTGGGGGAGGTGGCATGTATGTGGAATGAGGAGGAGGTAGCAGGTGACTAGGCAGAAGGGAAGTGTGCCATGGGGGAGAGGACATCATGTGGGAAGGTGTTGAACCTGCAGAACTCCCCCAACGCACGCCTCCAGCCTGGACTTTCCCAGGGGCAGGGACAAACCACTGAAGTGTTTCACAGACAAGTGACGATCCAGTTTGCATTTTGGAAATTTCCTTCTAGAATGCCATTTGCGGCCAAAGTGGAAGTGGGGAGACTGTTGGAGTTGCCCCTCAAGAGGAGATAGCACTGGACCAGGGAGGAGGTGGCAGGGGGAGGAGAGAAGAGTGTCGGATGCAGGAAGCCTGGGAGGCCGGGCATCCTGGCTTCTGAGGGCTGTGCAGAGTGGGCACCAGGGACGTGGGCAGGGATGAGCAAGGCTGGGCAAGGGGTGGTTTGGGGCAAGATGTGCAATGAGTTTGGGGTCTCCCCCTGGTCTTCACGTCCCCGTTTGTAAAATAAGGGAGCTTGATGGGCTACTGGCCCAGTCCTTTCTGAGCTTGGGAGCCCCAAGGTGGTGTGGATGTGTGACTGGCCACCAAGAAGGGCTCAGACACCAACACCCACCCCACCGCCCCAAACCTCAGGCACCGCAACATGCAGCACAGTCTTCTCTCACTTTGATTAAACATTTAGCTGTCCTCAACCGCAGCCCACGTCCGCAGCCGCCGGGTGCCCTTTCTGCATGGGTGACTCACCAGAATTAATGTTCATTTGATTTTTACTATAAATTATGCCTCACATAATTTCTCCATTACAGGCGGAGGGCAGCTCCTCAGGAAGGCTGGAGCGGCCACTTGGTCACTCATGCCGTGGAAGCGCTGACTCATCGCTTCTCCCACGCGCTGGCTGGTGGCGGATGGGCCATCGCAGGTGGCTTAATGGATGCGTCTCCCCATCCACTAATGGGAGATGCTCACCTCGGCCCCCAGAAGAGGAGGAAGGCAGGAGGCAGAGAGAGCTTATATTCATGTACCACTTGACTATGGAAGATTGGGATGTTGAAGGGAAAAGAAAATCACACTTTTAGAGATGGAAGGGTCTCTTCCTCCCTCCCGCCTTCCTTCCTTCAAACATTTATTGATCATGCCTGGCACCATGTGAAACACTGGTCATACAATAGTGAGCAAAATTGGACAGGGCCCCAGCCCTTGGGATGCTTACGGACAAATGAGAGCCAGACGCTAATCGGATCATCACAGAAGCACCTGTCAATCTGCTGTAGACGAGGCTGTGCCACAGAGGAGCTGGTCTCTCCCAGAGGACGGGATGCAGGGCTGAGACCCGAGGATGAAAGGCATGACTCGGCAAAGGGGCGGAATGGCACGTGCAAAGGCCTGTGGGAGAGAACTAGAGAGCAGGCGGGACCCAAGGAAGGCCAGGCGACCTGATGGCTAACAGGGACAAGTGAGAAGCAGTGGGCACGGCTCAGAGCTCAGGCCTTGTGGCCCTGGGAAGAATTGTGCTTGTTATCCTGAGAGCTAGGGGACAGACTGACGTTCTAAGAAGGGAGGGTAGGACCTAATCAGACCTGGGTCTCTGGGGGTCGTTTTACAGACGAGGAAACTGTAGGCCAGAGCTGACAAAGGCTTAGCCAAGACCACTGGCGATTAGTGAAGGGAGGGTCCTTCCACCTTCTGACCTAGCTCCGAATGGGCCCGACTTCACCATCTGAGCATGAGAAGGAGCACAGGCAGAAATGGAGGCAGGGCTTGAAGGGGGTGGGGACAGCAAGGAACAAGAGGCTGTCTCTTCTCTTTCATCAGCATCGAAATCAGATGCTACTTAGTAAAAATCTGACAAACCCTAGATTATGACTCATCTACCTCAATTCCCCCGGCAATGGAATAAACCAATTTGCTTAAACCTCCAACTGATCTTGTACGTTTGTCTTTTTTTTTCCTTAATATCAGAAGCTCCAAAGAAACCAAAGTTTACACGAAAAGAAAAAACCTAGCATACTAGATTGAAGCAGACATATGCTTATCTCTTTTCTAAAAGAATTGAATTAAAAAACAAAGCCCACAAACAGAACCTCACGACGCTGTCTGTGCCAGCCCCCTGCTGCACCTCAGCGCCTGGAATAAATCACCCTGCAGCCCACCTCTCCTCCCTGGGAAGGGGCCAGCCTCCTTTGGGTCTTGGGCTCCCTGCCACAGGAAGCACAGAGCTCAGCACACAAGGAGACCAACCAGGGGCAGACTTTGGATGGGCCCCTGGGATCATTCCTGGCACAGAGGGCCCATCGCTGTCCCAGTCTGCAGATGCGGAAACTGAGACTCACAGAAGTCAAGTAATTTACCTAAAGATCTTGCCTTGTATATGTCAGAACTGGGCCTTGACTCCCAACTCTGATGCTAAAAACCAAAGGACACAAAAGTCGTAAGCCTTATTCTTTTCTCTCTCTCTCCAAACATTGGGTATGTACGGAACAGTAGGTCCATGATTCCCTTTAACTCAGTGGTTCTCAACCAGGGGCAGTTTTGCACCCCAGGGGACATTGGGCAATGTCTGGGGACATTTTTGGTTGTCACAGTTCAGGAGTGGGGAGATGCTATTAGCATCTAGTGTGCAGAGGTCAGGGATGCTGCTAAACATCCTACAAAGCCCAGCACGGCCCCACAGCAGAGAATGATCCAGTGCAGGATGTCAATAGGGCTGAAGCTGAGAAACCCTCATTTGGGTAATATATGTGCATGCCCACGTGCAGAGAAAGGGCTGGAAAGATAAGCACCAAACTGTCTATATTTGTTTATCACTTGATGAAAGGATTTGGGTAATTTTTAATTTTTCTTCCTTATGTTTTTCTGTACTGTGAATTTTCTAAGGAACAATGTGCATGTATCGCTTTTATAATCAGAAAAAAAGAGCTGTTTTCATTTTGTAAAAATAAAAAAGAGATTCGGGACTTATCGATTCTGATCCAGCTCCCTCACTAACTAGCTGTCAGGACCAGCTCTCTGGAAAATATGTCTATCTGGAAAGGGAGAAGAGCAATCCTTCTTGCCTTATATTGTAGGAATATAAAGTAACGTCGTCCTGGAAAAGCTCGGAGCTCAGAGGAGAAAAATTGTTGAGGATGCTGGGGTATTGCTTCTCTCATACATTTCCCCTCTGAGGTGATCTGTACATTTTTGCAGCATAGAAATTCAGGAGATTGAGACTCCGTGAGGGTCCTCCATGTGCCAGAGCCTGGGAACAGGTGGGTCTGGCATGCCTCCTGCCCCTTAGTGTGGGTGAAATGGCTGCTGCCACCTTTCGAAGGTAACATTTAGTCCCTGGATCATTCTTATTTCCTCTCAAGGCTGGGTTAGGGCTGGCTTTCTCAATGAGGGCACTGTTGACATTTCGGGTGGGCTAATTCTCTGCTGTGAGGGTTGTCCTGGGCATTTGGGGATGTTTAGCAGGATCTCTGACCCCTACCCACTAGACGCTAATAGCACCCTTCCACTCTCAAGTCGTGACAACCCAAAATGTCTCTTGTCAAGGCCAAACAGTCCAATCAGGAGGGCCAGGCCCACGGGCAGTGCAGAACCACTGGTTGGACATGCTTGGTGTTTTAAGGATAGGACCTCAGAGAGGTGGCACAGTCTCCTGAATCAGGGTGCTGATTTGCTGCATTTCGGAGTCACTGCCCATATTTCCTATCTTCAAAAGTCTTCTCTTTGTGGCTACCCCACCCGAGACAGCCCCTCACCCAGGCAGTACCCCGGGTGGTACAGGAGCCCCCAAGTCCTTTAGACAAGTCCCACTATGGCGTGGTGAGGCCGCGGCTCGGGTTCCAGTTTTCCTACAAATCGTGAAACCCAGGCAGGCTGTGTGCTAGCAGCCTGGCTGGCAGGAACCAGAGAATAAGCCTGCATTTCCTGGGAGTGCGTCACCCCCTGACTCATTGCGAGAAGGCCTGGAGAGGGGCTGCTGCCGCTGCTTCGCATACCAGTGCCTACATCAGAATCAGAAGATGAACTTTAAATTGAGTAAGATAAAACCAGTTTGGAAATTCAATATCTCACCTCCTTTCCTGTCTTTTTAAAAATCCATAATTCATAGAGAACCCAGTCAGGGGGTGTGCAGCTCAAATTGAATTATCCTTTTTTCTAAAGACTAAGCCTGAGAGAAGCATTTTCTTGAAATGGAGAAAATAAAAAGCAACTCTTTGGAGCTCACGTCCCCTGATCTTGACCTTGTTGGCCCAAACCTCCACCCCATAGGGACGAGAACATTACAAACATGGGAAACAATATTCTAAAATGCATGCTAATTGCGCTGCCAGGAATTTCTCCTGTCGCTGTCCTCGCACAGGCCCGCGGTGATGAATATACAGGTTTGTTCACTGCAGAGCGGTCGGTAACAGCAACAGACTGGAAACCACGTAGATGCCCGCCATCGAGGACTGGTTAAATAAAGCCTGTTCCTCCCCTGCGAGGGCATGGCGGTGTAGCGCTAAAAACAGAAGCAGGAGGCTCATTGTATAGTGAGAGGAGATGCGTCATCGCATTGTTGGAACACGGTAGGGAACAGTGTTTATAGTATGCTCCCGTCTGTGTTTATAAAAAAGGAACAAATATACACGTATGCATTGGCTTGTGTAGACGTAGTGTATCCCTAAGCTGGCTGGTCCCAGGAGGGGCACAGGGAGGCCAGAGAGAGGCCACAGGACACCTCCCTGCATACTCTTTTGTATGTTTTGATTTTTGAACCAGAAATAAGTCCTCAGAAATAAATAGATAAAATTAAATTTCCTTAAACACACATACCCCATGCTAATTTGTTATGAAAAACATATCACAGGGAAGGGATGATGAATTCGTATGAAACAAACTCAGGTGTGTTGTCTTGGGAAATCTGGGCCCCTCTCTGGGTCTCGGAATTTTTCATTTTGCAGTTGTTTTCTCAGGATTCTTTGCTTTGCTAATATTCTGTGCTACTTTGGTGTCTTACAAATTACAAGGCAGCGGTCAACAGCCTCTGCTGGTGGGCCTCGGCTGAGTCTAAAGCTCCTGTCCCTTCTCCGGCCACCCCCCCCCCCACCCCCGTCCCCGAGCAAGATGGCAAGGGTTTTGGTTGACGTGTTATTAGTTGGATAAGCAGGGACTTGTTTTTATGGGTCTTTCCTATTTGCATCAAGTGACAAAGATTTTTCCACTCACTATGGTAGAGTAAAATTTCCTTTTCAAATCATTTATTTAAGTAATGCAAGAGCAAAACAATATTAGGTAAACAGCAGCACAGCTAAGCCTGCAGATACGCAAGAACCACAGAGCTGGAACCCTGGTAGCTGAAGTTGGGGACACACAGCTCTGCACAACATCACCCCCCGCCCTGCCCCACAGCGAATCTTCTTTACTGTCAGTGACTTGGCCTCTTGGATTCCCTGACTCAATATGATCAAGAAGAGAGAAAAAAAATAGGCATTTGCAGTGAGCTTTCAGTTACTCTGCCAAGTAGCAAAGCCAGGTGTCTCCTTTGCTGTCTCTGTCTACCTCTGTACAAAGATGATAAACTTCACTTTCCATTCCATTTTAGAATGTATTTTCCATTCCATTTTAGAATGTATTGTCCATTCTCTGATGTCAATTATGCCTTAAGTGCCACAAATCTTAAGCTGATAAGGGAGGCCTAATGAGCTCCAGGGTTTGGCTGGATCAACACTTGCCTGCAGCCCATTCTCAGAGATACTGCAGGTAGTGCCAGAGATGGGTCCTGGGATAAAGGTCCCCCCAGAAGGTCTATGGTATACTTAAATGCAAGTGAGCTCCAAATTATATTTCAGAAAAACATGGGAGGGCTTCCAGTGGGGAAGGGCATAATGGTTTCTCCTGATTGAGGCAAAGAGAATTCCAGCAGAGCAGGCTGAGGGTGACGTGTAGTCACTGCTACACAGAAGCAGCATCTCACAGGCCCCCCAGCTCTCCTGTTTGGCCTTCACAATACCCGAGTGCCTGCTCATTTGGATTTGGTTACAGCCTGAACTCCCATGCATGAGCTCTTGGACATCTCCCCGTTAGTTAGTTTTTTTATTGTAGAAAGCCTAGTTAATCCTTTCATCCAACTTTCATTTAGGCTACGGACCTTGAGCTTGGGAAAAGCAAGTTCCTAGAGAAGGAGAACTCCTGGCTGGTCTGTGCAGATGTTTCTAGTAGGTCTTTTTGAGGTTTTGAAACAATCCTGAAGACAGTGCTGGAGGCTGGAGGCACTGAACAGACATGAGGAGACTGTTTCAAGAAACCTCCTACAGCTCTCCTACGGAAAACAGCAAATAACCCAAACTAACTGACCTGGCTGGGTGCTGACGGTGGGCTGTATACACATGACCCCACTTGATCTAAGGAGGAAAGCGCTGGTGTGACCCCCATTCACAGGCTCCGAGAAGTTGGGCGACTTGTCCACGGTCACCCAGACAGAGAACATTGGAGACAGAACTCAAATCCACGTCTGACTCCAGGGGCAGGGAGCTGCTCTGAGAGGCAGGAGGGGAGGCTGGAGCCAGCCAGGGTTCTCCTTGCGTGGGCGCCTGAGGATGGGCAAGGCCAGTGAGCCCCGGCGCTCAGTGTTGGTCTCATAGGTCAAAGACAGCCAAATATTAGCAACTGCACACGTTGTCACCTAAGAAATGCTATGGGGAAGGGGCTTTCCTCGGTTCCCTGCTGAAGTCCAGTAACTAGCACGGTGCCTGCCACAGAGGAGGTGCTCAATAAACGCTCTTGCCTGAGTGGAGACAGGTGGCCATTTCGGGGCTGGGACTGCCAACCCCGTGGGCTGTCAGCCCAGGAGGCAGAACGTATTCTAGGGGAACCCTGCAGCCTCTGAGGGTTCTCTGGCTGCCCCGGGGGGCTCCCCTATTCCTATGTGAGCTGCCTCACATACGTTCCTGGCACAGGAAGATGGCAGTTCTTAACCCAGATAAATGCCTGGCTAATGCGGGACTTTTGTGTGTCAGAGGAGTTCCAGAGAGAGTGTGAGGCCACCTTCCCCAGGGAGTGAGCATGGGGCAAAGGGCTGGGAGGCAGGCTCCGGCAGGGCAGTGGACCCAGTTGGCCGTATATGCCCAAAGATGACCATTTTATACACCAGTGTCTAATGAAGGTTGCAGGCGAATGTGAATGGAACTAATGAGAAAATAATTATCTAAGCCGGGAGGCCACCCAGGCTCTGGAGGCGGTGATTTTGGTGCTAATGGAAATTGTGGCAAAGTGGAGGGGTGGCTGGAAGAATTAGCCATTCTTGTACTTTCCTGAACTGTAAGTTTCTGGTTCCCGAAAGTTCTCGGGTCGGGGAGATGAGAGGCCAGCTGGGGGGGTGTATCTCAGCCTGTCTCACAACCAGCCCCCACCCCTCCCTTTACTCCTAAGTGGGGGCAAAGTGGGAAGAAGTGAACCTGGGGATCAGTGTTGGAGCCTTCTGACCCAGCAGACCAGGAAGGGCTGCATTAGAGGGGAGAAGGGCCCAGAAGGAATCCGTTCTTTCCACTGATCAAGCATTTTCCCATCAGGTTGAATACTCTTCCCCCAGAGCCCCTCCTCTGGCTTTAGAAAAGGCCTTGGTCAGGGAGGGTGTCCGGGAGAGGACGGCAGGACGTGCTGCAGAGACCCAAGTATCGTCCCTGAAACAGCAAGAGGGCTGCCAGCTGGGTGACCTGGAGGCCATGGCCGCAGAGGTGGTGGCTGGGCTCCTTCCAAGTCCTTTTGCCCGGCTCCCTGTGCTCAGGTAAAATCGCTGGATTGTTTTTGAGAGAGGAAGGGACATTCCACCAACAACATCTGCCACTCAGGGCTGTCAATAGCTCAGCCTTCTTGGTGGTCCCCAGCTATTGTTTCTTGCAACCTGGCCATCCATTTTGATCAAGCTGCAGGGGGAGATAAGACTGAACTTGACAAGCTGTAGGCCCTTGCCTAGGAATTCCACACCTAGTGCCCTGCTTCCTCTCCATTTCCTGGAAGCAGGACAATTTTGGGACCCAAGAACCAGCCCTAGTGTTGTTAGGGGTTGGGGGACCAACACAGATGCAAACTCAGGTTGCTTCTAGAGGTCCCACACATTTCTTGGGGACCTAAATTGCAACTGAGTTTGTGCGGCGAAGGGAAAATCCATCTTCTTGTGGCTCACACAGCTCCAGCCTTGAGGTTGAGCCTTCGGTGGTCTACAGATTGCCCTTGTAAGGGCAGCAGATAAGCTAACTTGAGTAATTTAGCATTTCCTTCTCACTGTGTGTGTGAGCTACATAACCTTTAAAAATACAGGCTCCCGGGCCCCACCTCAGACCTGCTGATTCTGAATCTCCAGGAGTGGGGTCCAGGTCTGTATTGTTATTAAAGCGCTCTCCTCCAAACCAGCCTCGGAGACACTGGCCTCAGGATAATTCCTAAATGGATTCTTCATTCCAAAGGATCCAGGCGAGAGAGAGTCGAGGTTGAGTGGTGAGAAACCAGCTTGATTTACATGAGGGTGGGGGTGAGAGAGGTTGCCACTGCCTCGAGACCTGCTCTGTGAACAACTGGAGGCTGTAATTATACATGCAAAGTGAAGCTAAAATTTCAGAGAAGTATCTGGAGAATTCAAGTCAGAAGAAGCACGTTCATCTGAAATACCTAGATAATTAAAGAAAAAATATATTCATTGCATAAATTGCTCATTAATTCACTCCTCTGTGGGGGCACACAGTTTAAAAGCAGGCACTTTGATTAATCCAAGCTGTATTAAATCCTCAAGATGCTTTTTTTTTTTTTCCTGTGTCTGGATCTTCATATTTCCTTCCTCTAAAAAAATCATAAATAAAGTTGTTCCTTTGCAAAAATGCATTTCAGATTTGGCTTGGCAGAATAAGCCCTATAGTTGGTAGCATCAATTTGGGTGCGCTTTTCCTTTTTTAAGTACACATTTTGAAATCAGATGCATTCTTTCCAGTTCACTGGAAATGCTCATTTTTTTTCCATCACATTTCAAAGTTACATTGTGTGTGGCTAAGCGAATAACAGCTGGCACGATAGCACTTCAGAAAAACTGAGGAGGGACACGATCCCAATCAGAGAGACAGCCAGAGAAATGGTTAATTTCAAAGGCGGGCCACTGATTGGGGAGAAGAATCTATAGAATTATTTATTTCCTTTAAAAAAACTCTGAAAATTCAAACACCACTTGGAAAGAACAAGCGTCTGATCCCAACAAGTTGATTTTCCAGACCCTTCTAATGAAATCTCAGCACACCTCTACCCCACTCTTTCCCCTGCCTGTCTCCATTCCGACAGCGAGGTGACCTGCAGCACCTTAGACCAGCTCGCTGTTTTCCTCCTCCAGCTCTCTGACTCAGGTACAATGGATTCTCCCTTGCCTACCTGGCTTTTCTGTCCTGACCCCACTATTCCCCACACCTTCAGCTGGCTCCATGAGAGGGAGGCCAACCCTATGTGGAAAGCCTCTTGCAGGTGGATTGGGGAAGTGAACAAAATCATATGCTGAACTTGTAGATTCTGTTGTCTAACCTTTTAAAATTAGCCTTTTTATGTCTGACGCCTGGAGCCAGAGAGAGTTTCCTCAGTATCTTCCCAGAGATCAATACTAAATTCTTGGTAATGCCTCGCTTTACAAAGCTGGTGGAGGAAGACAGAAATATCCTATATCAAAAACTCCTTCAGGTCTGGTCTGGTGGCACAGCGGTTAAGATCGCATGTTCCACTTGGGCAGCCCGGAGTTCACCAGTTCGGATCCTGGGTGCGGACCTACACACTGCTTGTCAAGCCATGCTGTGGCAGGCATCCCACATATAAAGTAGAGGAAGATGGGCACAGATGTGCGCTCAGGGCCAGTCTTCCTCAGCAAAAAAAAAGAAGAAACAAAAAAACTCCTCCCCAGTAAAAAGGGAGATGGCTAAATCTCCTTTCCAGTCAATTAACACACTGAGAGATTGTTCTTACTACTCATTTAAGGAACTGATCCCCAGATTTGGGATTTTTGTAGACCAGCAAAAAATAAATATAATTAGAGAGGAGATTGCCACTTTTTATTTTATCAAGAAAAGGCATTACCTTCTTAGGCCAATTCTCATAAAAGGATGGGCATTTCGGCTCTAAGGGCAACATGAGCAAGAAAAACCGAAACTCCGAACTGATGAAATCATGGATTTATCCTCTGGGCTAGTGGCATTCTAGGAACTTGGGACACAGGGTAAGCAGGTCGGGCTGCGTGCAAAGACCATCCTTTGAGTGGAGTATGTCCAGCCTCATGAAATTTCCCTCTCGGTCCCCATAGAGTGGGACCAACCTCTCGAGAGGCCTTGCTAGACTCGCTAGAGCTTTGCCAACCAAGTCTGTGCTGCTCCGGCACTGGGAAGTCACACACGTTCTCCGGACGGCGACGTGTGCATGCCGCAGATGCAGCACGATCGCACCCATGGGTCTGACACAGGCCAGGCTGGACAGAGAGCGGCAGCCAATGAGCAAACAGTTCCAGGAGAGGTGAGTGAAAGAAACAGACAAAAGAGGTGGCCCACTTCACGTCTCTTCCTAAACACCCCAAGAAAGCCACCACCCAGTTAGGGATGTACCCCCAGCGACCCAGCTAGTGCTGAGGGTAGGGCCTGGCATCGGAAAGAGAGTTGCCTGAGCCCCATACGCTGTGTGGATCCCTCGGCCGTGCACCCCCACCCTGCTTCCAGGAATCACCAAGCACTTCCTGTGTGCTGTTTGGTGCACCCACATCCTCTTCCTCCTGCTCCAAGGGGCCCTACAGATCTCCTGTCGCTCAGGGCCGCCTGGCGGTAAAGACCACTTTTACGTTCGCCTCCCGGGGCTCCATCTCAGGGAGCCGCGAGGCGGAGGGCCCACTTGTGGTCTAACCACACTACTGTCAGCCCTTATTCTTTCCATGACAGCTGTCTTCTTGAAGAAGCCCCACCTGCCCCGTCCGAGGAGTTCCGCTTCCCGCAGACGCTGCACGCTCCGTCCTGAAGGAGGAACCAGGGCTGCAGCAGAGACAAGAGGGTGGTACAGGGGCTTCAGGAGAACCAGCCGGGGCTCTGTGCTCTGGATCTGTGCGCCGAGCCCGGCCTGCCAGCTAAGAATGGTTTTTCACATTTTTAAGTGGTTAGAAAAAACATCAAAAGAAAAACAATATTTTTCTTGACACACAGAAATTATTTATGGGAACTGAAATTGGAATTTCCTGTAATGTTTTACTGGCACACAGCCACGCCCGTTTGTGGATGTATCGCCTACAGCTGCTTTTGCTGAAGATATTTACTATCTGGCACTCTGCAGAAAAGGTTTGCTGAGCCCTGGTCTAAACCCACGCATGGACTTTCAGATGGTTCCGCGAATTCCCTGGATCGAATGCAAAGTAGGACCTGGGCGCTTTTTCAGAAGGCCCACGTTTTCATCAAACTCTCAAAGGGCCCAGGTTCCCAAAAGACAGGGCTGCCAGAGATAGCAAACGCAAATACAGGACACCCAGTTCAACGGAATTTCAGATAAACAACAAACACATTTTTAGTGTAAGTATGTCCCAGATATTTCAGGGGACAGACTTGTACTAAAAAATTATCCATTGTTTACCTGAAATTCCTGTGTAACTGGGTCTGCCACATTTTATCCGCAACCTGACCAGAAGACTAAGAGAGACCAGCTCCTAAGTGTCCCCTTCTCACGGCTCCCCTCAAGGGGATGATGGACCCCACTTCCCTCCTCTGATCCCCCAGGGACCCCCCCTCTGATGTTTCTTAAGCCATGTGGTGGTCTAGTAAGAACGTGAAGTTCTATTTATTTCCTCTAAATTAATTTTTATATATTTTTATGGCCTAAGCTTTCTGATTACAATCGAAATTCATGCTCATTATAAAAAATTAAATCCTGGATAAAATGGATAATAAACGAAGGGAAAGTATCCAGGACTTGGCCACTGGGGGCCACCTGCCTCCCACAGGCTGTTTGGAGCCAGCTCTCCCACGTTCCCTCCAGGCTGGACCAACGCAGGACGTCACTCTGAGTACATCTATCTGCCCGTTACTTTTCCATGTAATGCTACACAGTGGGCATGTGTCCACATTGGCACGTTAAGATTTACCTCGTTCTTTTTAACTGCTGCACACGGTTCAAGTGACGGCTGCGCCACCGTGAATAATGACCTACAGGTGAACCTGACGCCCCGCTCCCAAAGGCTGCACCTGGGGCCTCTTACTCTAGTTGTATGTATGAATTAAGAACACCCAGTATTGCTCTCACTTTTTCTTTTTATCAAAGTAAGGCATCTATGTTATTTAAAAGCCAAAGTGTTCTGAACGCTCATGATGAAAAACACGGCCCTTTGCTCGCCCTTGGGTCCCTCCACTCTGCCCTTTCAGCCATTTCTTCACACAGTTCTCATGAACATGCCTCCATGTCTGGGGCATTCTCCACTGAACTCCCTCACGGAGATGATGCTTTGCGCCTTAGACCCGCGCCTACTCCCCGGGGTGTCCTCTGCTCTCCTAGTCCTCGGGACTCGGCTTGCCCCCGCCTGCCCCGGCCTCAGGGTCACTTCTGGCCCCCTCAACTCTTCCTGCCGCGGCACTTCCTTGCCCTGAGCAGCGCCTGACGCTGGCCCTGAACTACACAGCCCTTGGCCCCCGGAGAGCATCAGAGGCGCGGTGGGAACGAGGGCACGGATGTTCCCTGACCTGCCGGTGGCACCAGGAGAAAGTGTGGACAAAGGCATTCCCACCCTCTCACGGAGAGCCCTGGGGCCAGGCAATGGCTATTATGGGGGTACAGAGGAGGTAACCCAGCTAAGGTTAGGAGTTCGGGGAATCAAAAGAAGGGGCTCAGGCTTGAAGGATGAGAAGAAGTCTACTGACCTTCTTTGTGAAGCACAGGGAACATCTGCCTGACATGGCTCTAAGACACCCAGTCCACGATCCAGCCTCTACTGCTCAGTCCAACCCACATTCGCCCAAACAACCCCCATGTGTGTGCAGAGTGCCAGGCAGGATGTTGCGGGCGCAGTGAGGAGAACGACCAGCCCGGTCCTTGGCCGTTCTGTGTCGGCAGAGGCCTTGTCGTGCGGCCAGAAAACACTCAGAGGCCGGAGCCAGAGCCCCTGTCTGCTGCAGGCACTGTTTGGAAGGAGGTCCTAGAGCGTCTTGGAGTCATCAGGTGAGGTGGCCCCGGAACAAGAGTGGACGGCTGTCAGGGTGAATTCAGACCCAGCCAGCCCTGTTCATTGAGAAGCTTCTGGATGCCCAGCCCCAAGCTAGGCACCTGGAGACATGTATCAGAACAAGGCCTGGTCCTTCCCCAGAGGGGCTGATGTCTGGGTAAGAAGCAGGCGCCATGCTCGGACGGTGGGAAATCAAGGCAGGGAGGCGTAGAGGAGGTCGGAGGAGGGCTGAGGGGGCTCAGCGAGTGACCGCCACAGCCCCCCGGAAAAACAGCCAGCTTTTCCTCACCACAGCCCTCAAGACGAGGAAAATGAGGAGCAGAGAGGGCAGGGAACTCAGCTGTCACACAGGTCAAGTGCGTGTGAAGCTGTGGTGGAACTGGGAGTTCAATGTGCAGCGGACTCCAGGATTCCCGCTCTTAGCCGGACGCTATGTCGTTTCTCTGTAGTTGGTACAGAGTAGCGTAATCGTCACGTTGACAATGAGAGTGTTGATCATGCCAATCTACCTACGTAATTCTCATCACAGCCGCCAGAGGCAGATCCTGTTACAGCCCCACTGTACAGATGAGGCAGTTGAGGCTCAGGGAAGTTAGGAGGTGAGGGGAAGCCTCCTAGGGCAGGTGGGACAGCAGCTGGCCCTTCTTGGAGGAGAGGCAAGATTTGGAAGGGGGGGTGATGGGGAGGGAGGAGGTAGGCCATCAGGCTGGACACTCTCCACAGGCACTGCGCTGCCCTCCCCTCAGGGTCAGCAGGTGGACGCAATGAAAGTTGTACGTCCCCTGGCTCCAGATGTCGGGGTGGTCCTTGTGGCCTCATCCTCTCCAGGCTGAGTCACAAGCTGGAGGCCTCCAGCATCTTCCCCTTCCAACAGTGAGGGCTGAGAGGAGCAAGAGGTGGAGGGAGAGGCAGAAAGGGTGGAGGGAGGTGGGGCACGAAGAGGCGTGTGAGACCACATGCTCCACAAGATGCTGGGTGGCATTCACAGGGTACAAAAAAAAGAAGAGATATCGAATTCCTCAAAGTTAAAATGGGGCCGTCCTACAGGCCTTGTCAGCATCTTCGTAAGGCTGATAGGCACCAGGGACAGGAGAAGGTGGCAGCGGTTTTGTCTGTTAACCTTTGTGTCCCCAGCACCTGAACAATGCCAGGCCTCTAACAGCTACTCAGTAAATATTAGCGGGGGAAACACTGTCTACTGAAGGGCAAGGGGTGAGCGCGTCGTAAAGAATGAGCTTTGGTGGCTCCTCCACAGAAGGCAAGGCCCCCTCTCGGGGGCACTGTCCTGAGAGCCAGGGCTCGGGCAGGGACCCTTCTGGGGCTGCTGAAGCCCCCAAACACCTCCGACACCAGCACCTGAGGTTCCCGTTAGGGAGTCGTCTTTCGGCTGAAACGTGCACACATGCAATTTAAATGCAGATGTCCCTCGAAGGACCAGGGAAACTTTTTGTCCATTTTCCTCAGTTTGAGGCAGAAACAGAGACCCTGATGGAGGGTCGATCTGTACACAGTCACCGTGCCACTTGGGGGTCCCCAAGGCCACCTTCAGGCTCAATAATTGGCTACAAGTCCACTCAGAACTCTGCAAGGCTTTTCATCCTCCCAGTTGCAGTTTATTGCTGAAGGGAAGCGGAGGCAGCTCAGCAGAGGGGAGCGCACAGGGGCAGGGCCAGGAGGGCTCTGGGTGGGAGATTCTGTGTTCTCTCCCCATGGAGCTGGGGACAGCATGGACTTCTCCAGCAATGCGTGACCACACGCATGAGCAATGTCCACTAGCCACAGGCCCTCCAGCCGTGGTGTCCAGGGTTTTACAGAAGCTCAGTCACGTAGACATGGTTGACTGCCCATGTGGTTGACCTTGGTCTCCAGCCTCTCTAGAGGTCAAGCTGATATCTCGTGGCCCAAGGCCCCCATCCTAAATCATGTTGTCAGCATAGGCTGTCTGGCGTGGCCCAAGACCCTCAGGCAAACAAGGACAGTCTTATCAGTCAGCACATCCCAAGGACTTAGAGCTCACCTCCCAGGAGCCTGTGCCAAGCAGCCCTCTCTTTGGGCAAGGGGAATCCTTACTGCACAGTCTCCCAGCACGTCCTAGTGGAGAATCTGGTAACCCTCTGCTGCTGACTCAGGCCAGAGTTTGCGCTTGAACACTTTGAGAGCTGTTTGGGTCCAGGGTGGGCACCTGGGGAAGGCAGGCTGCAGCGGGTGGGCAAGAGGGCAGGATGCCAGTGACAGGTGTCCAGGGGACCAGCCTGGACTGGAGGGATGATGAGCAGAATTTCTCAAGTCTGAGATTTGCCTTCAAGAAGTGTAGACTCTGGGGGCTGGCCCCGTGGCCGAGTGGTTAAGTTCGCACGCTCCGAAGCAGGCAGCCCAGTGTTTCGTTGATTCGAATCCTGGGCGCGGACATGGCACTGCTCATCAAACCACACTGAGGCAGCCTCCCACATACCACAACTAGAAGAACCCACAACGAAGAATATACAACTATGTACCGGGGGGCTTTGGGGAGAAAAAGGAAAAAATAAAATCTTTAAAAAAAAAAAAAAAGAAGTGTAGACTCTGGCCCCCAACCCAGACCTCGCTGTGTGACCTTTGGCAAGTCATTCTCTCTTTCTGGGCCGCGGCTGCTCATCTGCAAGGCGGGGGGTGGGGGTGCGCTCTAGCAGATGCTCATGCTGAGCCCTTGGAGGGTCAGTCTCCAGATTCCAAAGTGAGGCCACCCTGCCCACGAGGGAGAGAAGGCCTTGGGATTCTTTCTGGCCGGTGTGCTTTACTCACTTTTCTACCATATCAGGAGCAATTCTGAGGATGATGCAAGCGCCTGTACTCTGACATCAGTGACAAGAAGGCCAAGGAGGCCCAGGAGAGGAGCAAGGACTTTGTCTTGAAAGTCAATGCCTTCATTTTGGGCTTGAAAACCACCCTGGAGCCCCTCCTCCCCACCTCAGGGACGGTCCTGGTGACCTTCTCCTGGGCTCAGCAGGTGCTGAGAGGGCCCCACGGTGAGGCCACTGCTGGGCTGCCGGAGAGGTTGGACAGACCCAGGGAGGATGGGGCAGGCCCCGGCGCTGGCAGGGAGGCATGCGGCTGGCTGGGAGCCCTCAAAGGAATGAGGCCATGGCTGCGGACAGAAAGGAGAGGGGCGCTCCCTGGAAGCAGAGGTGCAGCTGAGGACTGCACGGTGAATGCCCCGAGTGAAAGAGAGAGAAAGAGCCGCCACAGCTGTGGAGAGCAGCTTCCGGCTCAGTGGACCTCAGATGGGCTGACGTTTTCCATCAGGTCTTGTTGTCGTTTAGCTGGCAGGGCTCAGGCCATCCCAAGGAAACCCAGACTTGGTGTCTGCAGGGCCACCCTGCCCCGCAGTGCAGGAGTGCCGCCTCTCCGGGGCCTGCAGCTGGGTGGCCCGTCTTGTAGGCTGTCCCCAGAGCTGGCTTTTCCAGGGCTGGGTCTTGGAGCACACGATCAGGGGCTCCGTTGGTCAAGGCTGCCAGTCACATGGGTGGGGGTTGTCTCCCTAGGGATGGTCTCCCCTGCTGTGACCTCGGCCATGTCCTTTGGGGCGTTCCTGGGCCTGGGCCCCTGGTGGGCGTGCAACCAGGCTCTGAGCGCCCCAGCCTTCAGCAAGCTCTGTGTCTTCAAGGCCATCTTCCCCGCCGTCCGTCCAGGGAACTTGAACCTTTAGCAGCTCCCCCTTCTCCCAAGCCCTTGTGCCTCCTGATGACACTCACATCAGGTACAGGCCCAGACCATCCCCACCGCCGTGGATGGTGGGAGGGCTTTGCCTCCCTCGTGGGAGGCTGCTCTTGAGGTGGTCTGGGTTGGCATTTTACTGTTCCCCGCTCCTACTGGCATTTTTTTTGACTCCCTGAGAGGACGTGCAGATGCAAGGTGTATACCAGTTCCCGTGTCCCAAAATCTGAGGGAAAGGCCACGGCCAGCTCAGGAAGAGGCCGTGTGTGGCGAGGAGATGGAAGGTGCATGCCCAGAATCGCATTCTGCCAGAAGGGGAACAGGCCCCACCTGCCTCCATTTTTGGCTCTTTGCTTTCATGTCATTCATTCATTCAATATGCTTTTATTAAGGCTGTGGGAAGGCAAAGGGGAAACCCTTGATGTCGGCCCTGGGGGCATACTAAGGAAGAAAGGCCATCTAAGAAAGTTTTGGTCTAAGGCAGCTGAGGCAGAGGGCCCATGGCATGCCCCCGCCCTATCTTCACCCCACACCTCGAGTCTGGTCATCCACCCCCCAAGCCAAGGGCTGGCTGGGGCAGAGAAAGCTAAGGTGAAGGCACTGCCAGGAAGGGGGGGCCAGACTTGGGAGTCCATGGCTGCATCTGGTGCCTTCCCAGTTGGCTTTCTGCATGCAAGCTGCTGGGGATGATGCACTCATCAGGACCAACCACACAGAGTTCTGGAAGCTCCACCTCCATCCAGGCCTCAACTGGCCAGAGATTGTAAATCCTCTGATCCTGCTGCTGTGCTACGACTGACTGGTCCTCTTGCTGCAACAGTGGGCCCCACAGCCTGGGATAAGTTGTCCCCAGAGAGCTGGGACCATTTGTTCACCTGCCTACTCCTACAGAGAAAATCAAGCTGATGAGCAAATTCTCACTAAGGTGTGAATAACTGACAGTTGCTGACTAGGTTTCTCCTCCCATAGTACTCACAGACTGGGTTTGATGGTTTAGCTTAAGAAGAGAAGATTAAGGAGATGTGATTGTTGCCTTAGAGTATTTCAAGGGCTATTGTGTGACTGAGGCAATAAACTTGTCTCCACTTAGCTCCAGGGAACAGAAGGAAGGTGGGAGGGTGTGAGTTACAAAGAGGTGTGTTTCAGTTTAATGTGCAAAAGAACTACAAAAAATTATAGCTGCCCTTCAATGGAGGCATCGCTTACTGAGCATCACCTATGCAAGCCCTGTTAGCCTCTGACATGCTCACAGAAACCCCTGGAGGTTTGGCCAGCCCTGATTTTAGTGCCGCAGGAGCCCAGGGAAGCCAAGTGGGCAGGCTGCTTTGCTGGGAGGCGGGGCCGGAGCTGGGCGCAGGCCTGCCTCCAGAGCCCCTCTCTGAAATCCTGTGCTACTCTTTAGAGCTTCCCCACTCCAAGCGTGGTCTGCAGACCTGCAGCATGGCCCTGGCCCGGAGCTTGTCAGGAGTGCAGACCCTCAGCATTCCGCTCCCACCCCCATCTGCCTGTCAGGGTCTGCGTCTTCACAGGGTCCCCAGGTCATCGTTCCAGAGCAGTGCTGCCCAATAAGCAGAACATTCTGTGATGACGGAGGAAACGTTCTCCATCAGCACCATCCAATGCAACAGCCACCACCAGCCACACGTGGCTTGTGAGCAACTGAAACGTGGCTCGTGCTTCTGAGCAACAGATGTTTCATTTTACTTAATTAAAATGAGAATTTAGAAGCTAACACTTGACCTCGTTATTGGAAAACTTCAAAGTTTGTTTGGAACAACTCGGGTGTGTAGATCTACATTTTCCACTTTCAATTTTAAAATCTAAATACAGATCAAGTGCTTCCAGGGAAAATTTAGCATCTAAATTGCAATACGCCGTAAGAGCAAAACACACACCAGATTTTGAAAACTTGCTGTAGCAAAAAGAACGTAAGATATAGCAACAGTTTTTTGTGCTGCTTACCTGTTGAAATAATAATGTTTCGGGTGTTTTCAATAGCCACATATGGCTCATGGCCCGCCCCTACAGCAGAGAGTAGCCCTGCCCCGAAGGGATTCCTACTCAGTGGTCCCCAGAACTCAGAGGCAGGACCTCCTGGGGGCAAGCCTCAATTCCGAACGTTCGACCCTGTGGTCTCCTCTTCCGGTGGAGGGCTTCCTAGGTACTGAGCACTCATAGAGGGGATTCTGTGGATGGCTGGGGATTTGAAAGCCGTGTCCTCCTCCAAAAACGGGAAGAGATGGAGGCCCTCCCCACAAGGTCACCAAGCAAAAGTGAAGACCTGGACCTCAGGCAGCGAGGAAGACCAAGTAAGACTCGGTGGGCACACGCCATGGCCACTATGTACTTTCTTTTCACAACAGCATCATGACAATAGTAATAGCTACAAAGAGAAGTGGACTTATTGAGGGTTTCCTCTGTTAGGTGCTATTTCAAGTGCTTTCATTATCATCACCTTCATTCTTTAGATGAGGAAACTGAGGCAGAGAGAGTGTTACCCACTCAGGTTACGCCCGGATTAGGTGGCAAAACTGGAATTTGAACACAGGCAGTGCACCACCAGAGCTTCTGTTTGAACAGCACGCTCTGTTGTCTCCCAGCAGGAGGGAGGTGGGAAGCCTGCAGGAGAAATGTGCCAAAGTTGTGTTGAAACAAACCACCGAGAAAATCCTAAGCATGGCAAACCAAGATGGCACCAGTGGGTAGCACACCCAGAGATCTGTGCCATGGCCTGCTGGCTTCTGGAACCCTGAAAGTGCTCAGCAAATGCTTGCTTGGTGAATGTGGCTTGCCCAGGGTAGCTGAGAAAGGGGCCAGCCTCTCTGCACAGGGCAAACTCTGACACGCATGTGTCATTCATTGCTTTGCTTAACAAACGTGCGTTGGAATATTGAAGTGGCAGATGTGGCGATGGCTCACAGATGCACGGGGGACTGGCTGGCAGGTGCTACTTGTCCGCAAATAGGAGGGGCTCCCAGAAGCAAATAACTTGCCCAAGGTCACAAACCGAGCTTCCCCAAACCCCGACAGGAAGCTGTCCATCTTGGAAGAAATAGTCTGTGTGAATAAAGACCCATGCCGCTTGCTCCAGGGTGATTTTACCCCCGATCACCTTGGCGGGATGGGCCCACTCTTTATCTTCTGTCTACCTCTGTGCATAGCCCTGTGACAACACTGAGCTCCCGGGCCCGAAGAAACTGCAGGACAGATCTGTAAGACACGAAGAAAGAAATCTGCAACCAGCTGACTCTGCTGCCGGAAGGGAGAGTGAGCTGCAAACGTGGCTCGCCCAGGAGACCTCCCCTCTCAGTCCCATCACGCCTTGACCCAAGCGCCTTCCTGAGTTCACCCGCTGGGTGTCGGGCTGTCACTTTGGACTTAGTGACACGGGTTCTGTAGTGATGGCGGAGCCTCCCTGCACCTGTCAGCAGGCCCAGGGAACACCGAGAAGGCCTCTCGGCTCTTTCCTCTCTCCCCACAGCACCTGACACAGTGCTCTGGACACAGGGCATATTTAATAATGGCTTCTTAATAGCTCATCCGAGTTTAAATTTCCCAGGTAGCTCTAGGAGGAGAGGATACAGAAGATGTCATTCACATGCTATAGATGAACCCCCACCAAGCCAGCCCAGGATAAACTGCCTTAGACCAGAGTGCCACCCAGGATGGAAAAATTGAAAAATAAAATCTTCTTGATTAGTGAAAAAACAAAAAGGAATCATATTCTGTTTGTCCATCCCTTGAAGTGACATCCCAGAAGTTCCCTCTCTGCATAGGAGGTATGAACCTGAGACTCGACCCTTCAGGATAGACATGGGGACCCCCTCCCCGTCCACGGTGACTCCTTTCACATTTTATCCAAATAAGAACCTTATTGTATAATACTGTAATGAACTGGAAACTGCACTTTCCTGTCCAGCAGGTTTAGGAGCTTCCCTCCAGCAGGGCCCCGTAGGTGATATATGTCCATACTTTATTTACCAGCAGACAGACAGAGCCCCGTGGTCCTTAGCCTGGTAACAACCCGAGGCCGTTCATCACCGGCTTGCTCCTTTTTGAAATTCACCGAGCAGCGGGTGTCTCTTTAAACTCATCCACGTAATGCATTTTAAAGAGCATTTTCTGCACAGATCCATTTGCTTGACCTCGGCTCTGAGCGCAAGATGGAATGGTGTTTTAGCAAGAACTGCCCGCAGCCTATTTGGAATGCATATCCTGAGATGTGTATGTGGCTCTCTACCACCAGAGCCTGGAGGGAGGCTGTCGTTAACACTCCGGCTGAGTGACGGCTCCACGCAAGAGCACAGGCGTGGCGTTGTGGGGGCTACAAAGACTACAAGCCTGGGTTTCTGGCCTCCAGAACTTACCATCCAGCCAGAGCACTAAGACGTGTGTGTGAATTTTAGAGCATAGGGCAGGGAGAAGCAGAGTTGGAACCCCTTCTGGTGAGGGGAGGTGCTTCTTGCTGGCCTCGGACTTGGCAGATGGTAGCTAGGTGTCTCTGGGTCTCTCTTCACTGCTTCAGTTAGGGATGCTGGGTGAAAAGTGGTTCATCCGGTAAGATTTCTTGGAGGAGAGCTTGGCTTGAAGGATGGGTTGGGTCTCAACAGAGTGGAGGTTGGGGGGTGGAAAGTTCATTCTTCGCTGGGGACATACCCCAGGAGAGGTGTATATGTTTTGGTGTGAGATAAGTAGCTCTCAGCTTGAAAGGAGCATTGGCTAAAGTGGGGAACGAACCTCGATGTCTGAAAAGCCCTCAGACCTCGCCTGCCCCAAACCAGACTCAGCGTGTCTCCTGCGAGCTGGTCTTCTTCCTGAATGTCCCGCTTCAGTGACCGGTATCTCCAACCAGCCAGATTTTGCAAGCAAGTTCTCGCCTTCATCTTCAACCCATATCTAATGCACCATAAGGATGCTTTTGCATTGTCCTAAATTTCTCCAGAAATTTCCCTCTTCATCTCACCACCATGGTGCACCCTTCCCCCCATGCTCCCTGGACCTCTGCGATGCCCCCCACACTCTTGTTCCCGGGGGTCTATTTTCTGCATAGCAGCTAGAGGCATTCTTTTCAGTAACCCTAACCTTGCTCCCTCACCGTTGTGTGTGCGGCACATCACAGGTCCTGAAGCGGCTGGACACATGAGACCTTGAAGCCACGAGGGAGTTTAAACATTGCTTTGCAGACCACGGAGGACCCCTGAATGCTGCTGCGGTGGTGTTGGGGCTGTCAGGGCTGAGGGTGGGGGTTGGCAGTGGTGGGGAGGCGTAACACGATGCAGATACCCCGGGATTGTTAGGTGAGATCAAGTTCAGAGAGCCGGGAAGAAGAACATGTAGGAAAGATGCAGGACCCGAAACAGCCTTTTTAGAAACCACAACTCTGACTGGAGGAAGACACCCATGTCCCTTGGAGTCTCACATGGCATTTGTACAAGTTGTCACCAGAAAGTTAACCGAAAACAGCCCTCCCTGCTGGCCTCTGCCGTCTCCAGGCCTCGTCTCAGGGTCCTGGGAGTGCCACGAAGCCCAGTTTCAGGCCTCCCATTCAGGCAGCCTCTACGCGGCCCTCCCTGCTTTGCCAGATGATGCTCTCTCCAGGTGGAAGCTGGCAGACCTCACCCTTCTGTGTGGCAAGGAGCACGGAGGCAAAGCTTGGGCCTGATTCCACCAGCTTTCTTTGTGCCAGAAAAGAGTAAGACATTCTAGGGGCTGGCCCAGTGGCATACTGGTTAAGTTTGCGCACTCCACTTTGGCAGAGGGGTTTGTGGGTTTGGATCCTGGGTGTGGACCTATGCACTGCTCATCAAGCCGTGCTGTGGCAGCGTCCCACATACAAAATAGAGGAAGATTGTCACAGGTGTTAACTCGATGACAATCTTCCTCAAGCAAAAAGAGGAAGATTGGCAACAGATGTTAGCTTAGGGCCAATGTTCCTCACTGAAAAAAACAAAACAAAAAGAGCAGAGACATTCTCAAGTAAGAGACTCACATACCCCAGTGGAGGCCTCCAAACCCCTAACTGGACTCATGGCATAGAAACCCTTAATCCCCAAGACAACAGCAGAAGTGGAGGGAACGGACATGTGCTGCCATGGGAGCGGTCAGCTCTCAGCACGTCTCACCCTGGGAGGTGGGACCGGTCAGCCACTTCGAAGAAGTTTAGTATTGAGATGGGTCCATTTGGGAGCACCAAAGTAGCTCCCTAGAGAAGCCAATTTACATCCAACACTCCTTGGAAAATGTTCTTTGGGCAAGAAAAATCTGGGTAGAGAGTGTGAAGCTCATAAGTTTCTGTCCCAGTTTGGCAATTTTGGGGTTCGTAATAACGGCGAGAGCAGTAACTTTAAACGCATGAGCCCAGCACTGGTGCCTTCGGAACACGCACTAGCTCAGTCCATTCGCACAAGGATGAAAGGAGCCCCCTAAACGAGTGCTGTCGTTGTGCTCATTTTATCCAGGAGGAAATGGGGGGTTGCAGAGCATCCGTAAGTGGCCCCATGCAGCCACATCTGGCTGACTTAAATTCCATGCTCCTAACTGGTGCGTGAGACAGGTTTCTCCACCTCAGCACTATCAACGTGCTGAGTCGGATCCTTCTTTGTTGGGGGCTGTCCCCTGTATGGCAGGATGTTGAGCAACATCCCTAGGCTCCCCCCACTAGATGCCAGTATCAACCCCCCTTACCCCAGTTGTGACAGCCAAAAATATCTCCAGACCTTGCCAAATGTCCCCTGCAGAGTAAAACCACCCATGGTTGGGATTCTCACAGTGGTTGAGAATCACTGTGCTAGACGTTTCTTTGCAAGAGAGGCTGTGATGATCCAAAGATGTGAGGGCAGTCCACATCCCTGCCCTCCTCGCCTTCTGCGGGGAAGGAGGCATGCGATTCCCAATAGCACGGATGCACGCACTATCACTCATCAGGCTGGCGGACCTGGCTCTCCAGCGAGTTATCGGGACATCGCTGTCCAACTGCATTTTAACTCCCTTGAGGGCAGAGCTGATGCCGCTGCCTCTTTAGTGGTCCTTGTGATGCCCAGCACAGGCTCTGCACACAGAAGGCACCCAGTAACGTCTTCCTGAATGATAGCATACCATGGACTGCTTAGAGGGAATTCCTAAAGCCACACTGGGCTCCTGCAGTGGGACTTGTGTCTCATTCATTTATTCTGGAAATATCTACCAAGAACCTACCAATTACCAGGCCCTCTATGAGTCCCGAGGAATCGCTGTTTACAGCTGCCATGTTGGATCAAGAGTATTGTCAAAACACGCTACTGGGCCCAAGGAGAGACTCAGGAAGACCCAAAGGACGCAGGTGTGGGTGGGCAGGGCCAAGGCTGACCAGTCTTTTCTTGCCTGGCCATGGCAGGTGGGTTTGAGCTGCATGGCGGAGCAAGTCCTTGCTGTGCTGAGGACAGGACCCTCTGGACTGAGCCCGCCTGCCTGTTACAGGCTCCGGTGTCCTCTGTCCTGCTGTGGCGGCCCAGCGCAGCTCTTCTGCAGGTCCTGCTTGTGGCCTGCAGTCTGTCGGCATCCTTTGTTTGTAGGACACACCACCACGCCCATGGAGTCAGGGGTCACGGGCTCCAGTCACATAGCCCCTCGGTCTTGGGCCACCTCACCACGAGGCACAGCTACATCCCGGTGCTGATCACCATGATGGTGAGTCCTGGAAGTGGAGCAGCCTCTTTTCTTGTCTCCTGGAGCCAATCAGGAAAGAGATCGAGCAGGGACACTCCCTCAGGAGAGGCCTCGGTGCCTGGAAATGGAAGCCCCTCATTCAGGTCTTGAGGTCAATTAGCAGATGCAGGAGGCATAAGGGAGTTGTAAGAGAGACTCGGGATGTTTGGGGCACCTTGTAACCTCGAGATTGACAGGGGGGACCTCCTCCGGCCACCTTAGGTGCTTGCTGCCCCTCAGGCAGCAGCAGAGCCCTGGGTGGCTGTGCAACCACAGGGCTGACTGCAGGGGATGGCGCAGGCTCTTTCTGTTGTGTGCTCGATTCTAGCACTTGAAGTCGGGGTTCATCTTTTAAGGGGAAGAGAGTTTCCAGAATGAAGACTTGTTCAGAGTCTGTTCACTGAGGCTAAGAAAAACCCAACCCACTAGTTTATATTTATTTGCACCCTACCCCAACTCTTCTTCTCATCAGCTCCTTCCATGGGTGGGCTTGGGGACAGAGCCCACCTGGATTTTACCTGGCCATGTGGCCCTTGGGGACAGCCTGGCTTCATGTTTAGGAAGAAAGTACGTTTTTGGTCCCAGCACTCAGAATGACAGCTCAGAGAGGTGGAAGGCCATGGGCATCATGATGAAAAATCCCACATGAGCTGGGGCGGCCCCCAGGGGGGTCTGGTTGGAGGGCCCAAGTGTCATTTTCCCAGACACATTTTAATTTTTGTCCCTTCTACTTGTCCCTGTAGCTGGGATGGCCAAACTTTCATCCCCATTAACAGAGAAAAAAAGACCTCTGGTGGGAAATGACGTCTGGCAGGTCGTGGAGGATCTCTCAGAAGGGGGTGGGCCGCATTGCTCATCACCTCATGCTGGGACATGACTCCTCCCCCTAGTGGCTTTGAGATTTGGGAGATGGGCTGGGACCCTCGAGTCCCCAGCTATGCTGCTCAAAATGGAGCTTTAGTTGTTGACAAAATGCAATTTATCCAAGTCTTTAAATCCAAGTGGATTTGAGAGAGGGACCAAACCACTGTGCAGTGCGTGGGGGAAAGCCCTGCTGGGCTGCCCTAATTACAGGGTGACGGCTCCTGGCGGGGAAGGCCTGATTTGGAAATGCAGTCCAAAAAAGGCTCCGGAACCCCTGGTCTCCAAGATGTGCCTGTGAGAGGAGCATGGACCTTTGTGCCGCCTTGTCCGTAGGTGTAGTGCATGACCCATGGCAGCTGGCTGGGCTTCGTCCTGCTGCTCTGGGCCTGTGTCACCTGGCTGGCCCAGGACCACTGCCACCTGAGCCTGCAAAGCTGCCCTGCCTGTTGGCTATGCCAACCTCCTGGTCCTCCTCAACTTTGCTGTGGGGCTCTGTGTGTCTGTCACAGGGGTCCCTAACTGACTCCTCAGCCACCTGGATCTCAAACCCTGCCCCCAGCCATGTCTCTACCTGGATGCCAAGGGAGGGCCACATTTCTCCTTGCCTTCTGGGGTGGGGATGGGCCTGGGGGCACTGGCTTAAAGGGAGGAGCCCAAGAACCAGGACAGAGAGAGATTTTCCATTTCAGAAAAGATCCCAGCACTGGGTTAGGCACAGGAGGGTGGGAGCAGGGCAGGGGGCTTGGCAGCTGGGGAATGAGGGGCCTGCGGCTCGGCTGCAGCTGAGCCCCCAGCTCTGGGGACCCTGTGAACATTTGTGTTCACTCTGGCCTTCAGATTCCTCCTCTGAAAGATGAGGAGGGAGTGGGCAGCATGAACCCCTCAACTCTGACACCTGTGAGCTCTGAGGAGCATGGCCCAGGTGATGTGAACCAGGTGCACACCAGGATGGGGATGGACACGTCCTGGCCGTCCTCCCAACGCCATCTTCCACTGGGCCGCTGTGGCTCACGCACCTGAGACGACAGGGCCTCTAAAAGCAGCAGAAGCCTGTTTCCACTCCTGGCCCCAGTGACAGGATGGAAACTCATGATTCATATCCCAGTGAGGCTGCGGGTAAGCAATAAAGTTATCGTTTGTTTTCCACTGCAGAGTCTCTATGCATTTTTATTTTGGCTGCTGCTGCAGCAGCAGGTCCTGGAGAGGAGGATGTCAACAGAGGCAAAGGAAGAGGCTTGGAGGGAAGAATCTGGGGAAGTGAGAGGTGAGGACCTGGACAGCCTGCCTCCTACCCCAGCAGCATCGCAGAACATTTATGTGCCTATTTTGAAGTTAACCATTCCTCCTGGGAATCCCAGAATCTCAGGCCCCCCCAGGCCCATGTCCCTGGCCTGCCTTCAGCTGCCCCCACCCTCACAGCTCTTAGAGGACACACAGGTAGTGGTCCCAGTCAGCTCCAGTCACACCCAGAAGCTCGGGACAGGGCCCAAGGACAGGGAGAAGCCCAGCATCTGGCACGGGCTCTTCCACATTGGGCTTTGTCCTTCGAGACTTTGGATCTGGAATTTTCTGGCCCTGGATGAGATCTGAACCATAGCCCCCATCCTGAAAAGAGCCATTCCCCTGGGTGGCAGGGATGAGCAGGGGTCTCTGCAGGAGGCCCTCTGACCCCTCATGGTTCTAAGAGTCCAGTGTCCCACCTCTGGGCGCACTACCTCACCAGTCACTGGGCAGGGCCAGAAGAGGGCAGGGAGGTCTCTGGCTGGCCTGTGGCCCAATTCTCTCAGCACCTGAACCCCCTGGAGCCCTCTTGCTCCTGTTTGTAGGAGAAGTTCAACCTGCAGGCTGTGCCAACTCCTGTTGGAAGGGAACATGGTAGAAACCCCAGAGAAGTCAACGCTATAGCTGGTCATCCTAGGACACTGGCACTGTCTTTAGGTGCTAGGGAGGAGTTAGGGAGAGGGCGAGAGGGCCAGAACTGGGGGCTCTGGCGCCGACTCCTCCCCTCGTCCCTCCCTCTGGCCCGGGGCCCAGTGGTATCCTGGCGGGCCTTCCAGGCTCCTTCCTCAAGGGCATCCCGGTCAAGTGCTGGCTCTACAACTGTGCCACTATGTTTTTCGCTGTCAGCTTTGACGGCAAGGTGGCAGTATACAGGATGATCTATGTGTTTCTCTTCCTGTCCTGGGTGGCCTTGTACCCCTGCCCCTGCTCTGCTTTCCTATGCTGGAACCCCTGCCCAAGGCTGGCCCCACCACCTGCATCCTGACTTCTGCCCCCTCCAAGTGGCTGTGCAGTGTGGGGTTGCCTCAGTGCCAGCGCTGTGCCCATGGAGGGGAGGCCTGCTGCTTATACATGTCAAGCCCACAGTCACTCAGCTAACTGTCTGACCTCAAATCAAGCGACTCACAGGACATGTTAGGCACATTAGCGGCTAGTTCCTGACAGCAGCGGCGCAGAGGAGGGAAGGGGAGAGAAGGAAGTCTGCAGAGGGCGGGAATGAGCCAAGCAGCTGCTCTATTAGGTAATGTGGAGCCGAGCCGAGGGTCTTGGTTCAATTTCACACAACAGCCCCCAGGGACCAGACAGAAGGCGAGGCCCAGTGACTTCAGGTCCTTCCCACCCTGACATTCTGGCTGCCTGAGCACCCTCAGCATTTGCATTCCAGCATTCCTAGTGGACAGGGCCTGGAAGAACACAGAGCTAAGCAGATCCACAGGACTGGCCCCCACACCTCCTCCACCCATCTGCCTTCGAGGAGGCCTCTCTCGGTGCCAAGTACAGGGGTTCTCACAGCAAGATAGGACCGGGGAGGCCTGGAAAGCCACCACCGGGGTCCATTTGCATTTATCAATCAGGTCACACAGCCTGATGCACAATTAGACACATCAACAGTTCATTCCAGATAACCCAGCAGTTCCGACACAGGTAGGGAGAGGCGGTGTGTGTACGAGAGATACAGACAGAGGGAGAGAGAGATTTCCAACACCACCCAGATTGCTCCATAAACAGACAGAACTTCCAATCCAATGGCTTCCAGGCTGTCTGGGTGGTGCACTTCCCAAGCTCTGAGCTTTTCTGCAGGCAACTTAGCTAAAGGCAGGAACCCCTGACTTCACTTTGGTGTCTCATAAAAACTTGCTTAGACTCTCATATAAGAATGAGCTTGAGTTCCAGCCAGCAAAGACTTCTGTTGGCAAAAATGATTTTGTAGGGGCTGGCCTGGTAGCGCAGTGGTTAAGTTCTCACGTTCTGCTTTGGCAGCCTGGGGTTCGCTGGTTCGGATCCCTGGTAAGGACCTATGCACCACTTGTCAAGCTGTACTGTGGCAGGTTCCCACATAGAAAGTAGAGGAAGATGGGCACGGATGTGAGCTCAGGGCCAGTCTTCCTCAGCAAAAAGAGGAGGATTGGCAGAGATGTTAGCTCAGGGCTAATCTTCCTCAAAAAAAAAAAAAGGATTTTGCATGGGGAGTTCTTACTTCCAAGCTCCCCCTTGGCCCTTCTGGTTGCAGCCAGCTCCAGCCCTGGCTGGCTCTAACGTCTGTCCATTTCTCTAATCACCAGCAGTGTATTTCATCAGGGAAAGTGTGTGAATTGCAGATACACTATGATTCATGGAGAAGGATCCTGAAGTATTTTTGGATGGTCATGGTTTTTTATTCAGTGGTGGTCCTTATAGCTATCTGCAGTTACCAGTTTCAAATTTGTTGCTGGATTTTTCAACCAAACCCTGGGGCTGTCTGAAGAGGGATAAGAATTTGGCTTCTGAAGCTGGTGGGTGGTAGCTCCCGCAGTTTGATTTGCTCAAAGGCCCCAGTTCTGCCATAATTCATGGCTTCTGGGATCAGGAGCAGATGTGGTATCAGATGGAAAGCAGCCCCGGGGCTCCCTGGGTGGAAGCCTGCAGAGGAGCTGGAGCAGTTACTCACCATGACCTGTGTTTGCCAAAGGAGCTGTTTATGATAGTTCCACAGGCTGCCTGAGAAGGCATGTTGTCTCAGGCCTCCGGCAAATGGGAGAAGGGGCTCTTCCAGTTGGTTCTGGGTACCTCTGCAAAGCTCCAGGCTCCTCCAGGTCTGTGGAGACGCCTCTACCAACTCCAAGTCTTCAAGGTCAGAGCCCCAAGTCCAGGGAACGGGGAGCCTGTCAAGACTTCGTTGCCAGACCACTTCTGCTTTGTTGGATCCCAGGCCCATGGACTTGAAACCCCAGGGAGTTCTCACCCCACCTCGGGATTTCACCAGACTCTGGCGAACCCCATCCTCAGCTCACACCCCCTCATTTCAGCTACAAGTTTGAGTTTATGCCAAGAGCACATGTCCCAGGTGGTTCCCTGAAAGTGCTGGTCTTCCTCGGGTCACACAAGCCCACCTGCCAAAGAACCCCTATGGGCCCCAAGCCACCCCACCTAAGCCCACAGGAGTTTGCTAGTAGACACCGCTCCTGGGTCCCTCACAATCAAAAACCAGTTGGTTATCAAGGGAAAGGGCTGCAGGGCCTCTCGAGGAAGGTATCTTTGTCAGGTAGGACCCAGGTGGCGGCCTGCTTCTCGACCTTCAAGGCTCTCTCCCCTCTAACCTGTTCCAGGTCACGTGAGAAAGGCCTGGCGCAATTTGATACAGTGGAGCTGTTTGCTAAAGTCCTGCTGCCTGCTGCCTTTCTGCTGGCACGCATCCTTCAACTTCATTACTTTAATGAAGACCTTCTGAAGACCCCCAGCCTGCATAGCATTCCAATTAAAGGGAAGGGCACATCTGACAGGTGCTGTGTCCCTCGGGGTAGCATCTGGAGATTCTCCTAATAGACGCAGAGACAAGCTCAGCTCAGGGGATGGGAATTAGATTTACCGTCCATTTGCTGAGTCATCCATTTGCAGGTGTTCTTTTGAAGTTGGTGGGGAAAGTTAAACCCCATGTGTCTTTGCAGGCTCAGTGGACAGAACAGGAGCCCCTCATTTCCTACCAGGTACCTCCAGAAACGGACCAGTGCTCTGTGGAGCTGGCCCTTGGCTTCTGCTGGGACTCCATTAATGAGAGTCTAAGAGCTGCTCACGTGCAAAGCATTCTGCTTATTGGATGTTCTATATGCCTAAGGATTTGTTTTATTTTGGTTTTTACCATTCGGTACTCTAACTAAATTAAGACGCTGGCTGCGAAACTTGGCTTTTAAAGGTTTCCTAATTTTTAGACTGAGTCACTAATATGTTAGAATATTTCGCAGAATTCTTATTTTAAAAGGTGGTACGTTGCCAAAGCAATTCATTTGCCTACTAAGAAAAATTAAGCAGGCAGCTGCAACCTTCTCAAGGCCTGAATCTGTTTTTTGGATCAAACTGTGCAACATTCCTAACACGTTTCATGAAAAAGTACACAAAATACCACAGCTTGATTCTTTTTTTCCCCAGGGGTTGTAAAATATTCTTTTTTGTCAACATCGTATGGTTTGTTTTGGGTTTTTACTCAGCTTTGCTCGTTTCCAAGGTGGGATCTGAAAGCTCTAAAGAAAATGGAAGGGTTCTGGTGAGATCACCGGGTCCCTGGGGAGTTGGGGGAGCCACACCCATCAGCAGTGTGCCCATTTCCCGACTCTCCGATCCCTGAAATTACATGCTTGGTGACGTGTGACACCAAATGAGTCCCTACTGTGGAGTGAGGAGAGAACGAGGGAGAAAGGTTCTCTTTTGAGGCCGCCGGGGCCCCACTGGTCAACTCATGGAACGATGTGAATGGCCGAGGTGTTCAGAGGTGGTTGATGATGTCTGGGGACTGGGTTGCTATGGTAACATAACGTGAGCACCAGCGCCCACGGACGCGCCCTGTGGATTGTAACCCCCAGCAACATGAAGGAAACCGATGTGCGTCTCCCGCCAAACGTGGGAGTCTCTTCTTTAAAATTCCTCCTGCCAGGCGCTCTCTCCTGGCACCTTAGCCATGCATCTGGCGCACCAGCTAAGCTGCACCTGGCTCAGTTGCCCTGTTCCTGTGCATTCACGTGTTAATCACATTCTTTAAAAAATTTCAGCAGAGAATGAATGCCCATCACGAGGGGACTGGCTCAACAAATGATGGTGTGTCTCAGCAGCACAATGCTCAGCAGCCATTAAAGAGAATGAGGCGGCTCCGTCTAGACTGATGGGGAATAAGCGTCAAGACAGATTGACGAGTGAAGAAAGCAAGGTGCAGAACACCGTATATAGAAAGTGCTACTATTTGTTTAAGGAAAAGATATACATCCATGTGCTTATACATACAAAGCATATCTTTGGGAGAGGACAGAAGAAACCTGTAAGGTTCTTGCCTTGGGCAGGAAACACAGGTAGGAAAGAGAGTAACTTTTCGCTGGATACCCTTGCATATCTTTTGAATTATTTTTTAACTATGTGCATGCATTATCCAGTCAATATAATAAATGAATAAACTACTAAAAATCTATTTGAGAGTTTTCTGTTTAAATCCAATAGAAAAGGAATACTTTTATTAACAGAGGAGGCTCTCTCTTTCTGTCTTTCAGGCTTAAGGTTACACTTTGGAAACTTCAGAACAGGTAAGAACTAAATAGTGAAGAAAAATGCATAATTCCAGTTTGGCTTCTGGTCAATTGGGGCCTGAGAATGTGAGAAAAGCATAAAGATGATTCCCAACACTGCAGAACAAACCAAGCAAACACTTTTTTTTCTAATGACCAAGTCCTTGACTCTGTCCCCTACCCATATTTCCTTGTGGCTTTGGCCCATTTCACTTTGGGCTTTGATAAAACAGGCTGGCAAGTTGATACTTGATTCCCTAGGACCCGCCAAGGAAAAGGAGGCAGCGCTGAACTCTGCAGAAAGCCAACAGCGAGGTTCAGGATGAATGGAATCCAGAGGAGGATGGCAAGCTGGGGTGGAAGTTACCAGCAGCTTGGAGATGCCGCTATCCTGAGAAGTCCTGCATGACGCTGTCTGGGGCTGCTCTCTGATGTTGCCAAGAACCCTGGGCATTCAGGCGAATAGCTGGCTCATTAAAAAAAAAAATCCAGGGCCGGCCCCGTGGCTGAGTGGTTAAGTTCCCACGCTCTGCTTCGGCAGCCCAGGGTTCACTGGTTGGATCCTGGACATGGACCCACACACCACTCATCAAGTGGATGTGGTGGCATCCCACATAAAAGAACTAGAATGACCTGCAACTAGGATACACAACTACATACTGGGGCTTTGGGGAGGGGGGAAAAAAAGAGGAAGATTGGCAACAGATGTTAGCTCAAGGCCAATCTTCCTCAGAAAAAAATAAAATTCCACCAAGATTGTTGACCTGATTTCCTGATTCAACACAGCCTCAGCATGCTCTCCTCACATTTAATTTTGGGGGACATGCCAACTGTCCCAGAAGTGGGGTGGCCAGGACTTTATTCCCCTACCATCTGTCTGCTGGCTCTGGCCTGAACAGCCATGTCTTTATTCCCTTGCCAGATGGGAAGCCAGTTCATGTTAGCTGGACCTGCAAATCCAGAATTCCACGACAATTCTGATAGTGGCTAGGTTGGCGGTGGCCACTGCACTTTCAATTAAAACATAATTAAAAGTGCACATTAAAAGTGACAGAGGTTCCTGGAGTCTGTTTTGCTTACCTGGGGGAACCAACTGCTTACAAGTGATTCGGGACCATGCTTGTGTTTGATTCAGCTTGTGGTTGGGATTGAAATAAGAAATGTAGGACACTTAGTATAGCACCTGAGCGCTTAACACATGTCAGTTTCTTTCATTTTACCAAATTATAATCTTTCTCAAATATTAAGAACAGCAAATGTAGGACTTTTGGGCAGTGGTTAAATTGAACCTCCTCTTGGGCAGTTTGTTTTTTATTTATCTATGCGCCCATTGTTGATGACCCTGCTGTGCCAGGCACTGTGCTAAGCACTGAAGAGAGAAACAGAAATAACTGGCGTCTCTCCCCTCAAGGAACTCACAGTCTAGAGCAGGGTCCAGCCCGCTGTTGTGGGACATAAAGCCATGCCCCCCAAGGCGCTGCAGGTGCTGCTTTCCTGCCACAGGAGCAGAGTTGAGAAGTGTGGCAGAGGCATATGGTGCACCAAGTCTAAGATCGTTAATATGTGGCCCTTTAGAGAAACGGTTTGCCAACTTCTGGTCTGGAGAGGGAAACAGGCACATGAACAGGTACTCAGAATACGGGGAGAACCGCATGGAGGGTGATACAACTGTGGGAGCAGGAGGCGGGAAGCTCAGCATGGCAATGGAGGGCCTTGCTATAGGCACTTAGTATTCGTGGAAAACAACGTTGTTTAAAAAAAAATCAACGGGTTCCTAGTTTTCTCTGCTTTCTTCTGGCTTCCTCTTAAATGCAGAGCCCTTCACATTGTTTTAAACAAGAAACTAGACTCCATGGAGTTGCCAGGGGCAGCCAGTTACAGCCTCTCTCTTCCCCTCAGAGGAGGAAACGAGTGATTGGGACTTGGCAGTTGACAAGCTGTCCGCTGGATTTCTGAAGCTTCTAGAAATGGTTAACAGAACTCAAGTGTTTCTGGGGCGCGTTCTGGAAATATACGTCATTGAGCTCATGTCCACCATGGTCATCTGGTTATGCTGCAGGAGGTCAGTGCCTGTCAGGAGGACCATGTGCTGTCATGTTTGGGGGACTTATGAGTCAGGTTTTGAGATCTTTCTCTTTCTTCTGCACAGTGGTGACCCCTTATTGAAGGTCCAGTGGGTGTATTTTTAACTCCCATTTTCCCCCTAATTGGAAATTCTCTGATCACAGGCAGGGAATAGAGACCACGCCAAGGCACGCGCAGACTTCAGCGCTCTCCTTTTAGGTTTCTTTGATGAATTCTTTCACAACCTCCAGGTGGGGTCTCCGCCCTATTCCAAATTGCACCCAAGTGCATCCCGCGTGCCCGCTTTGGGCGTGTGTGATGGTGGGCTGCAAGACGGTGTACCAACTGAAGTGTGTCGCACCCTCCACCTGCTCTTAGAACGCGCAGAGGTGAGCTCTGTTCTGAGCTGGAGTTTCACCCTAGCCAGAAAAGAGCACCCTGGGCAAAGGCTGGGACCGAGACCCACCCTCCCCAGTATCTGCCTTTCTCCAAGAAAAGTTGAGGAACAAAGCATTAAAACACACTGCTCTGGAAAAAGCCATCTACTGCAATATTTGCCGTTTCAAAGATGAGAAAAATTGAGGCCCAGGGTGGGGGGCATGAAGGACTTATCTAAGATCCACATTTCATCCATTTATTCATTCAACAAACACTAATGGAGGGCCTGCTCTGTGCCAGGCACTGTGCTGGAGGCAACCATGTGGGGAGACCCCCCCCTGCCAGAGTAGATTCCAAAGGGACAGACAGATATGTGCAAGTAGAGAGAGCCCCCGTCTGTGGAGGTGGGAAGAGCTGTGAAGAAGGCTGCCCCTGAGTGAGGGAACAGGAGGAGTCAGGGTAGAGTCGGACACAGGCAGGGCCACGGCAGGTAGGAGAGTCCAGGACCTTGGGCTGCCGTCCCCCAGCCTGTTAACAGTGCACGCAAGTGGGCAAGGTGAGAACAGAGCCTCGGTCCCATCTATCAGGTGGGAAGGTGGGGGCGGGATAGAGAAGTGGATGGCTGTCGGCTCATCTTGCATGAGACTCTGGAAGGACCTCTTCCAGGGCCAGGCATAGAAGTGGGGGGAATCATGAGAAGCACAGCCTCCTGGGGGCCAGGACTATAAAGGCACAGGACCTCTGAGCCCAAGAGAGATGGTGCCATCACTCCTCCACAGCTTCAGCTTGCCCAGGCTGGTCTGAGGCCTGGGGTGAGAGAACTGGAAAGAGTTTAAAAGATGGCCCTGTTCTTACCAGGGAGCTCCCACACTGGGCCCTCCAGTTTTAGCTGGGAGAAGAAGACAGGCAGTAGGCCACGAGGACTTGCAAAGAAGGATCAAGGCTCCGGAAGGGCCTTCTGATTCATCCTCATCTTTTACAGATGGGGAAACTGAGGCATGGGGGGCCTGCCTGGGGTCTTTCAGCCAGAGGTCCTTCCTAGGCAGTCCTGCAGCTTGAGTCACCTCTGAGGTCTACAGATGGGGCAGACACACAACCAAGTACCCCTGGTGTCATTTCTGTCTCCCCCCCAGGTGTGCAAAGAAACAATATGTCCACCAGCCAAACTCACCAAAGAACTAACCCTCTACCTGCAGCCGGGGGACCCAGCAGAGTGGCTCAGAGCATTAAGGAAATGTGACGGCAAAGTGTTACCTTGTCTGAAGGTAGGGAAGAAATAATGGCCCATGATTAGTGGGCACAGACAAATAGGGATGGCAGAGAAGTGCGAACCTCCAAGATCCACAGGCCAGGGAGAATTGGAAGAGACGAAGTGCCCGGCCAGGCCTGGCACATGTTGGGCGCCCACTCAGTAAGCTAGCATCGCCCTTCCCTCCCCAGGGAACGCTACGTTAAGGAATTGCTTTAGCGGCCACGTTACCTGTTACTGAGAAGGAACCTGGCTCTGACTCATCCTTCACTTTGACTGCTTCGCCTAGAGAGGCTTCTGGGGCAGCTCTGAAAGCCAGGAGTGGATGAGGACATTCAAGGCAGACTGTTAGCAGAAGTGAAAATTAAACAACTCGGCCAAAATCGAAGGCTGGTAGCGCCTGGCCTGCACCAACAGGGAGATTAATTCTTGCCCTTCTGGAGCCTCTGCCAAGTGTGGGGGGTTTGCAAGGGATTCTCTCGTGTGATCCCAGCTCCTTCAGCTCAACTTTGTGGCTCAAAGGCTGTAGCACCATTTTCCAGAGGAGGATACTGAGGCTCAGAGAGGTAGAATTACTTGTCCAAGGTCACACAGAGAAGGAACAGCAGGGCTGGATGAGATCCCACTTCAGAGTCCCCACTTGACCGGTGGAGTGTCTCATCTTGCCAGGTCACACCCGAGGGCGAGAAGCAAATAGAGAAGGTCCTACCCCAAGTGGTAGGAGAGAGTGGGGCACATACCCCTCTCACTCCAGTTGGTTGAGCGTTCCCAGGGGCCTCAATCTAGAACAAAGAGGAATTAAATAGCAAAGAAAACGAGGCCCTGGCCACTACTGTCTAAGCACATACGGAGCGAAAGTGGCTGGCCAAAAATCTCTAGTGCAAGAAATCAGGATGGTAATAAAGGAGCTGCTACTACTTGTGTGCCTGGAACCCTGTCCCCTAGCACCCTCCCAAGTGACCACTGCATTTGCTCACTGGATTCTCACTCTGGCCCCACAAGAAGGACATTTCTCAGAGGAGGACTGTGAGATCCAGAGGGTTTGGGTTACTCATCCAGTCGCACAGAAAGAGGCAGATCCCCTCGGCCAGCTCTAGAGCTTGTTCTTATAATGAGACACAAGCAGACCACGGGTGATGAGCCCCATGACCAGCTGGCCCGCGCCCGGGAAGGCGAGGGAAGGTAAGGGACGGCTGACCTTTCTCATCATGGAAGAACTAACCATATGCACCGCACACTGCCAAGAAGGCAGGCAAGAGCAGAACTCATTTCTTTTAAACAGGTTACCCAAGAAGATTAAGAGGCTCTGTAGTACTCCAGGGCGCAAATGCTCTGCTCTCTTCTGAGTCACCATGGGCAGCCCCCCGGGATTCATTTCCTGGGAGTTCTGGAGAGCTGGGCTTTCGCTGTAAGACAATTTGTTTCAAGAAGTGTCAGCTTCTGTTGGTGACCACTCAGCTCCAGACCTTGCCCCCAAAAGCTGATGGAAAAGGATGAGCCAGCCATCCAAACCCTCAAACAGAAGTCCTATTTGGTCCCCATCTCCTAATCTGCTGAGAGGATGCACAGGAGGCCCTGGCACAGCCACGGGAGGCTGGGCAGAACAGAGAATCTCTATGAGGTTCATGAAAAGCGGCGAAGAGGCCAACAGCATCTGCACAGGAACAGAGACGGAGCTCGGACGTCTGGAGCACTAAACAGACCTCGCTCTTCATCTCAAATAATTAGTTAGTCTCTCGAAAGTGCCCCGAGTTGAAGCACACAGGACATACTTATGGCTAACTATGATCTAATAAGGTAATCCTTTTCATCTCAGTGTCATATAATCAATAGGGAAAATACAGCATATTTATAACCAACAATTAGGCTTTCACTGCATTTTTTTTCCCCACTGCTCATCAACAAACACCCTCTATAAAACCCATCCCCAAATCTGATCGGTTCTCATTCCATCAATCAAGTCTTCCTGGGTGCAGGAAAGATTTTGTAGCATGGCTATGATGTTACAAAAAACAAAAAAGCAGCTCACTAAGGATAATTTTTAAATTTGCACATGATGTAGCAAGATGGATTTCAGCATTAACCAGCAGCATTATCAAAACCTGGCAGCTTAGAAGGGGAGACGTCCTTGAAAGGGTGTGTTGGTATCCATATTGTGTTACAAAGTAATATAATCAAGCAAAGTAAATGAATTCACTATGATTGGCTTTTTATTCCCAGCTTGTCAAGAGTCATAACTGTGTTAAGCATTCTCCACCTCGATCAATTGGAAAATCAATGACTAGCTATTTGTGGAGAGCATCTCTGATAGGAAGAAACGAAAGGAAATGTTTGAGAAACGTGGGGGACATTATTTAGTCCTTCTGACAACCTGGGGCTCAAAGTAGTCACTCTTCTTCCTAAGAGTTGGTGCTGAAACAAGTGCTTCTCTTGGTCATGGGCAGGCGGCTGGGCTGGTGAATGGTCTCGATCATCCGAACCACGATTTTGGTGGAGGCTGGAGAGTGCAGGGGAAACTTTCCGTTGTTTGACCAATGGACAGCCCTGTGGAACAAGGTTTCTGCCCCAGGTAGCACTGATTCCAGGTGTGCTTTGCTTGGCAGAGCCAGCTCCCATCTTGGCCCTCATGACTCTGGAGGTGACAGTGAGCCAGCGTCAGAGATTCCACTGGCTTAGGAATAGGCTGCCAGAGCCCTCACAGCACTATGGCTGACACATCTTGACAATGGGCTACTGAGCGCTTTGCAATATTTCATTAACTCTGCACTTTACAAAGCTGGCCTTGAGGTGACATCCCTGCACATGCTCCCACTTCCTAGATTGTTACCTTTTTTTTTTTAACAAGGAAAATATCAAATATATACAAAAGTAGAGAGAACAGTATCATAACCCCCATGTAGGCCTCACCATCTTCAGCAATTATAACTAACGCTAATCTTGTTTTCATCTATCCTCTTACCCTCTCCGCCGGGGTTATTTTGAAGGAAATGCCAATCACCGTGAATATTTCCATGTATATCTCTAAAAGATATGGACTCTTCTTTCTTTTTTTTTTTTTTTGAGGAAGATTAGCCCTGAGCTAACTGCTGCCAGTCCTCCTCTTTTTGCTGAGGGAGGCTGGCCCTGAGCTAACATCCGTGCCCATCTTCCTCTACTTTATACATGGGACGCCTGCCACAGCATGGCTTCCCAAGCGGTGCCGTGTCCACACCCAGGATCCGAACCCGCGAACCCCTGGCTGCCGAAGCAGAATGTGTGCACTTAACTGCTGCGCCAGCGGGCTGGCCCCAGATATGGGCTCTTCAAAAAACATAAAACCAATACCATTACCACTCCTAAAACAATTCCTCAAAATCAAATATCCAATCTGCATCCAGACTTTCCTGATTGGCTCATAACTTTAAGAGAAAATTTGTTCAAGATCCAAATAAGTTCCACACACTGTAATCGGCTACTTGCTTGACCTCTCTTCCAAGTTCTTAATCTATAGATTCTCTTTCTGTCCCTGCCAGTTATTGGTTGAAGGAACCTGATCAAATGCTGTAGAATCCTTCACAGTCCAGATTTTGCTGTCGGGATGCCCATGTTTTCATTGCAAATGGTGATGTTCTAGTTCAGCGTGTCTCCCTTATTTATAAACTGAAGGACTTCTACGAAGAGGAACATCCCCTCATCAACTATTCAGTTTCCCTCAGATATAGTTCTTACTAAAAAAAAAAAAAAAAAAAAAAAAGGCAAGAAAAATGCTTGATTTTTCAGACTCGGAAGTTGGTTTCACAGGACCTCCCCTTGGCACCCAGTGAGTTTTCAGTGTTTCAATCCTGCAGCTCTGGTGCTAGTGACGCTCAGACTGCCCCATCTTTGGCTGGTGAGCCCCTTGTTTGCAATGCCAGGGATCTTCTTAACGGGCTCTGCTCTTTGCCTGCCCTTTTTTCTAAATCTCTGACCCACTGAGACCCCCGTGGAGCCGCAATTCTCCCTGCAGAGTCCCTCGGCCTCCTTATCAACTTGTGCTTGACAGATTCTGCTTTGTTTTCTCTCTGGACAGTCTTTAACAAATTGGGTTTTGTTATTTATCTGATTTGCTAATACGTCAAGAAGTTGTAATGAATTTCTGGGCTTTGGGGGTGCTTTATAAAAGCAATAAAGCAAAAACAAATCAATGAACTCAACTCCCCACCCTCCCCAAATCCCAACAACCTTCTCGTCCCAGGGACCGAGATGGCATTCCTGTCTCATGACTTTCATTTGTTGACGTTCATGGATATTCGTCTCTCATCTTTCATCCTGCATTTCAGCCGTGTTTTGTGGCCGCCCTCAATGCCATAGGGCAGCTCATGGATTTCTAGTCCCTCATCCATGTCATCTGGCTGATTTACTTGCTGAATCTTCAGCAGAGAAAAGCAATTGCTGAGGTCTGGCCCAGATAGTGTGGTTTTCTCGTCAGTCTTATGATCTTTCAGTATTTTCTGTGCCTTGGGCTACCTCCTGCTTTCTGCAAAGGTAAACCAAACAACTTGCCCACCCACTGGTCTCTTTGGGGGAAACAATGAGTTTGGGAAACGCCGACTTTGCCCTAGACATGTTGAGTGTCCTTAGGCGGGGGACTAGTGTTCCCGTGCCTCAGTTCTTTTTTACGGGAGAATTGACACAGTGAGGAATTATAGGGCCTTGGAAATGATTTGGCCCAACCCCTGAGCCATCTTGTTCTAAGGGATAATCGGCCATTACTGATGCAGAGAACGGAATCAGACTCCACCAAGCTAACCCAGGTTTGCCTTGAGAGAAAGAGTTGGTCCAACTCTGCCCTAAAAAGCAAATAAAAATGAAAAGAGCAGGAAATAGGAAGAAGAATGCCCCCTTCCACTGTGTACACTCTTAACTTCCCAAACACTTCCCACTTCTGCTCTTCACAGCGATCCTGTTACGGTAAGTCCATCAGACACCAACCTCCCCACTGTACAGATGAGGAAGCTGAGGCTGAAAAGGAAAGGAGCCCAGCTGCCCAAAAAGGAAAGGCGTGGGCTGGGGTGCTGCTGCCTCTTGACTAAGGTCAACAGCTCTTGGTGGCACAGGCCAAACGATGACTTGGTCTGCAGACTTGGAGTTGGGTAGTTTTTCCCTTGCATCGTCCTGTCCCAACACAGTAAAGATTTAAAAAATCTTGCCCTGAGTTGAATTTAAAACCTCTCTTCTCTTCTTAACTACTATTTTCCCAGCACATACAATTTTTGTTTGTTACTGAGCTTCCCTAAGAACATCTCTCATCAGGTTTCTTCCATTGAGTTCCTTTGGCTTTCCATTTCTCTTCTCTCCTCCTCCCATTCCTGGCCACCGCCGCCCCCACCTCGGCTTCCCATCCTCCCATACCTTCCCCTTTTCCTCTTTCCCCTCCTCCTTCCTCTTTCTCCCGCTTGTCTTCTCTCTCTTCTCCTTCTCTCTATCCCTTTCCTTGTCTATTCTTCCCAATGCTCTTCTTTCCTTTCTCTCTTCTTTGAGTGTTCGCTCCTCTCGTCTCTTCCTCTCACTCTTACTCTCCAGCCGCCCCTCTTATTTCCCGTCTCTTGTTGCCCCTTCATCTCCTTTTCCTTTGCCATCTTCTCTGCACACAGTCACATTCCCCAGACTCCTGTCTGTGGTCCGCCCCTCTCTCTCAGGTTCATGCTGAGGCCTTCAGCCCCTCCCACATGTTTCTCTCCCCTACAGCTTGCCCAGCCCCCACTTCCCAACTCCCCAGGTGGACAGGGCAACTTGGGTCTGCCACTGCCGATCCCAACCACGAATCAGCTCTGCATGAGCGCAAGGCAGCCAGTTGTTTCCATCAAGTACCCCCAACACCACGAGGCAGACCTGATCAGGGTTCCCCGGGCAGGCCAGGTGTCAGGGTTTTGAAGCAGTTCCCAGCATCCTCTCAACGTTTTTTTTTTTTTATAAAAGTCCTTCTCTTGACCCTGAAATCAAATCTGACGTCTTAGTCATTCCATATAATTTGAAAGAAGCATTAATAGAACATAGACTCAATGATCTTTAAAAAAAATAATGAAGACAAAAAGAAAATTGCTCCTTCCTTTAGAGATTACCCATGGAGAACCACAAGTGCAGAAATACATTCAAATCTCATTAAGTGGTTGTATCTCCAGACTTTGCCAAGAAGCTGGATGCCAGTCTGTTATTCCGAGAGTACCGAGGGTGTCTGAGGCCTCTTTGCCTCGGGAACTTCAGATTGGGCAGGCAACTGAGGCCTCAGGAAACGCCAAGCGCCATTTCAGTCTTCCTTCTTTGCCAATCTCCTTTCCGATATTTCTCCATTTCATCTCTGTGTAATCACCAAGACAGCACTCGGAGAAGAAATATAGTTACCAGGTTCCAAGGTCTCAATCTAATTAAAAAATGCTTGCATGGGAGAGAATTTTAATTCATAAGCATTATTCTGATGGGGTGGGGGGAGTAGGTCTTTCAACAGATGATTTAAAATCCAGAGATTTAGTTAGATACTAAATAAAAAGTGGATGGCTGATTTGCAAATAAGATTTCCAAATGTGTCAAATAAAGGCCTTCCAAAATTTGAATTTTGTGAGTTAGCACTTACCCATCCAAAAGCGAGCGCCCTTTTGTGCTCTTTTAAGGGTTTACCCTTCTCAGTTAGTCTAGAAAATATCCATCTTCTTGGAGACAGGCTGCATTGTATATGAGAAGATTTAACTGAGAAGTGTGGAAATAGTCAAAGTTTTCATTACCTTCATCCACTTCTTACCTTTTCCCTGAACTCTGTCCCATGCTCAATCCACTTTTTCATTTATTCATCCACCCATCCAATGCTGACAGACCCAAACTGTGAGCCCTTGGCCCACTTTAGAATCCAGAGTTCCAGCCAGGTTCCACGTGGAGCAGCTCTCTCTCTGCCTGCAGCTCTGGATACGCGTTTTGAGTGGCGTGAAGGGGTTTGAGGAGGCACAGGATGTGTTGTGACTTTTCAGGGTTCCTAGTGACTCTTGGAAACTCATACAGTGTTCTTGTCCTACATCCCTCGCCAAGGAGACAGTGACAAAGGAAGCTCCCACATGATACGAGAGGATGAATTAGGCCCCATGAGTACACCGCCTTGCTGACCCCAGGGGCTCTCCCGGCACGGTGGCTCCTTGTGGCACGGATGCTCATGAGATTAACGTTCAGGAAACAACGACCACGGGGCAGGGCAGCCACTGCCAAGAACAACGACCCCTTCCTTCTGTCTTTACAGTTGACTTCCTTCTTCTCCCTGTGGCTTCCCTGCAACTGCCAAGTGTTTGTTGATGAGTACAGAGCATCGGTGAGAATGCAGACGGGATAATGTGGAGGTCAGCCGAGAGCTAAGGCTGGAAGACCTCGCCCAGCTCAGATCTGTTCCCAACTTTATCTTCTGTCAGTAAGAAGTGAGATCCTGGTCCTGGGCACTCTTGCGGGTGGGTAGTCTTCACTCCCTCTCAGCCCTATGGGCCCAAGAATTGCTTCCTTTGGAGAAGAAATTGCTATGATTTTATTTTTCTTAATTAAAAAGAAATTTAAATTGACATATAACTTATATGCAGGGAAACGTTCAGATCTTAATTATAATATTCAATCCGTTTTGGTGAGTGCATATCAAGACACAGAACACTTCCGTCATCCCAGAAATTTTCCCATTCCTCTTCCCAGTCAGGTCTTCCTCCAGGCAACTACTGACCTGATGTCTGCATCATAGGTTAGTTTGACCTATTCTAGAATTTCAACTAAATAGAATTATAGGGTTTGTACTTTTTTGCGTCTGGCTTCCTTTGCTCGCTGTCACGTTTTTGAGATCCATCCATGCTGCAGCACATTTCAGTAGATGATTCCTTTTTATTGCCAAGTAGTATTCAAGTGTATGAAGATTGCACATTTTGATTATCCGTCGGTGAGTTGATGAACATCTAGGTGGTTTCCAGCTTGGAGCTAATATGAATAAAGCTTCCATGAACATTTTTACATGTGGTTTTGGTGGACATGTTTTCATTTCTCTGGATAAATACCTAGGAGTAGAATTGCTGAGTCATGGGGTAAAGGCAGTTTAGGAAACTGCCAAATAGTTTTCCAAAGTAGTTGTACCACCTTCCACGACTTTCTGAACGCTTCCACTCCTGGTCACGTACCATATGTTGACTAGGTCCCTGCCAGGTGCTACCCACTCAGTTTTGCCAGGCATGGTTCAAGGCGATGGGAATTCAACAGGAAAAAAGTTCCCTGCCCTTATCCCAGCAGGCTCTTTTCTTTCAAGAAATTGGCAAATTTATATGGACAAGCAAAGGACTTAGAATCTCCAAAACAATTGTGCAAAAAGAAGAAGAGAATTGGAAAACTAGTACTACCTGATTTCCAGACTTACTACAAAGCACCGTCATCAAGATTGTGTGCGCAACTGGTGAAAGAATGGACACTTAGATCAATGGAGCAGACAATTCCGAAAGGACAGCCTTTTCCACAAATGGTGCTGGAACATTTTTGGATCTGTCCGTATCTAAATCTTCCCTCATGCCAAAATGCTAAAGCACAAACCAACCTTGATCCCTACTTCGTATCATGGACAGAAATTAACTTGCGATAGATCGTATATCTAAATGTAAGCCCTAAAACTATACAAAATTTTATTGAAAAAAGCAAAGAGAAACTCTTTGTGACCTTGGGTTAGAGAAAGATTTCTTAAATAGGGCACAAAAAGCATGATCTATAACAGGAAAAAGTTGATATATTGGACTTCATCAAAATATGAAAACTTCTGCTCCTCAAAAGACACTGTTAAGATCATGAAAAGATAAGCCACAGCCTGAGAGAAAAGATTTGCAGAACATATGTCTGAGACACCTGAAGCTAACATAACATAGTGTGTCAACTATACTTCAATAAAACAAAACAAAAAAACGTGTCTGATAATGGACTTGTATCCAGAATATGTAAAGAACTTTATAGCTCAATAAAAAGAAAACAATACAGTTTTTAAAATGGGCAAAAGAATTGAACAGACACTTAATCAAAAAAGATAAGTACATTTTGAAAAGATGCTCAACATCATTAGTCACTAGGGAATTTCAAGTTAAATATTAAAATGAGATGCCACTACACACTTGTTAGAATGACTAAGATTAAAAAAAAACAAAACACCAAAAACTTTACAATACCAAGTGCTGGAAAGAATGCAGAGTGACGGAACTCGCATTCATTGCTGGTGGCAACGCAAAATGATAGACTCCTATAATGTTAAATGTACACTTTCTGTATGACCCAGCCATTCCACTCCTAGGTATTTTTTTTTTTTTTAAAGATTTTATTTTTTTCCTTTTTCTCCCCAAAGCCCCCCGGTACATAGTTGTGTATTCTTCGTTGTGGGTCCTTCTAGTTGTGGCATGTGGGACGCTGCCTCAGCGTGGTTTGATGAGCAGTGCCATGTCCGCGCCCAGGATTCGAACTAACGAAACACTGGGCAGCCTGCAGCGGAGCACGCGAACTTAACCACTCGGCCACGGGGCCAGCCCCCACTCCTAGGTATTTACCCAAGTGAAATGGAAACTTAGTTCCACACAAAAACCTGTACATGGATGTTTATGGTAATTTTACTCATAATCACCAAAAACTGGGAACAACCCAAATGTCCATTAACTGGTGAGTAGATAAATTGTGGCCCATCCATGCAATAGAGTATCACTCAGCAATGAAAAGGAATGAACTACTGACATGTGATAACATGGATGACTCTCAAAAACATTATGCTACACTCAAAAGGTGACACACTGTCTGGTGCCATTTACATGATATTTTGGAAAAGGCAAAGCCATGGGGACAGAAAACATATTAATGGTTGCCTAGAGGTGAGGGAGGGGATTGGCCACAAAGGGAACAGGAAACTTTGAGGATGATGGAAATGTTCTATATCTTGAATGTGGTGGTGGTTACAGGACTGTGTGCTTTTGTCACAACTCACAGAACCACACATCTACAAAGGGGAGCTTCACTGGACGCGAGTTGCAGCTCAATCGGCCTGACTTCACAGAAGACCCTGTCAAGGAGCTTCCCATGTTGTGGGCACTACCATGAGGCTCTGAGGGACTCCTGCACAGCATTTCTCTGCTCTCCTGTTTTATATTTGTCTTTCTATTATAAGATGACCTGTGGGAGGTATGTTTGTGTCTGTCAAGTGGCATCACCTTTGCTTTGTACTTGCCTTTTCAATCTTCCATGTTCTATTTGGACACTGAAAGTTGCTGGTTTTCAGTATCATTTCTGGTTTGTGCTTTGTCTGGTGATTCTTGCGGGAGCGACACGGATCAATGTCCTGGGTGCTGGGTACCTTTGGATACTTCACGCTGCACAGAAGCCCCTTCCTCCTGAAGGTCACGAAGTTCATTCTCTGGCCATTAGACCGCCTGGTCACCTACTCAGCATTGGTGGTTGGTGTGAAGACTTTCCTGTTGGTATGGGATAGTCCTTCTTTCAAGGCTGCTCTTTGTTTTCCTAGCCCAACTGTCTTAATACCCTAAAAAAGGTACTGCCAAAACCAACAGTCATCTTAAAAGGCCTTTTTCAAAGATATGTTTACCAAAGGTGGAAAAATGTAAAATGATCCTCCATATGTCATGCATGATGCAGCCTGTGATTTTTGGAGTAGCTTTGATGTTGAAGAACTCTGAACTTAAAGGAAATCAAGAGGTAAAAGGGAGGAAGTGCAACAGAAAGCATGCTTTATGATCTAGCTAATAACCTGGAGACGATACCCCAGTGAATCTGGTGTTTGTTCACTGTAACAGAACATGCCCTATTAGCCTCGTGTATTTCAAAAAGTGCAGTCGCATCTGAATAATACAGAACCAAGTGGATTAATCCAGCAATTTGAAAGCCAGAGAATTCATGGTCTGAAAACTAGAAGGGGCCTCAAGAGATTATTTAGTTCATCCCTCCTGCCCCCATCTTGGGTTGGTAAGACTTAAAATTTCCACACAAGAGATAAAGACAGAGAAGAGGCCCAGCCCAGTACAAGTAGCCAGTCTAGGAGACATGGATCCCTGTCTCCAGACCCTCAGTGCTGATCCTTCGTCTGATCTGCCATCCCCGTGCACACTTTCTAACTCAGCTGCACATCAGAACTCCACTCAGCATAATGGAGTCATTCTTTGGAGGTCTCAAAGCCTCAGGTCATCATTCAGAATATTGGTCTTCGTTGGCCCGAAACTTCTGAGTGATTGCCTGTCAGATAAACTAGCTTTTACTGTAATGGTGACATTCATATTACCAATTTATCTTATTGCATCTCCGTGGGCGGAGATACCACACTGTCCTTTAGGGTAATACATCTTAGGACTTCATCCTCCTAATGGCCAATAGGTCTTCCTTTATAAAAATCCAAGATTGTGAGAGCGGGAAGGAGTCTTCAGAGATGACATGGTGACTCTGCAGATGAGAACACTGAGAATGAGAGAAGAGAAGGGCAATGACCCACTCTTGGCCACACAATTGCTCATGGCCGCTCAATTTCTTATGCTCAGTCCTTATTGACATAGAAGATTCTTCCATGGCCTCTGGGTTAACGCCTCATTATGTTCTTGGGGAGGAGCATGATTAGACCTCTTTGGTGGAACAGCCAAATGCTACTCTTCTGGGTGACTAGCACACTTGAGGTTACAACTACGGAGACAAATGAAAGATGACACTGGTTAGTGAGGCCAAAATTGGGGGACGTTGCAGACTTTTCCACATTTCTCCTCTGTTGCAGATTGGTGTGTGTGTGCACCTAGAGGCGTTACTTGCCTCTCACTGCTGGCTGGCCCACAGTTTCAGCATGTTCTGTGCAGTACAAGGGTACCAATTAGGTAAGTCCCTCCGAATGTTCACCAGCTCAGCACAGGTGTGGATCTGGGCACGGCTGGTGCAGAGCCCACATGTTTCATTAGGAAAATAAGGTCAAACACACAGAAAAGTTGAAAGAATAGTACAACGGTCCTCCACATCCTCATCCCTAGATTTACAGTTTATTTTGCCATCTTTGCTTTATCTATATTAGTATGTGTATTTTTTGTGAGATCACTGGAAAGAAAGGTGCAGACAGCAAGACCTTGTCCTACATAACCATGTTATTATCAGCACTAATATTATTATTATTATTACTAGTTATTATTATCCTAAGAAAATTAACTCTAATTCCCCAATATCATCTAATACCCAGTCTACATTCTAATGCCCTCAGTTGTCCTTAAATTGTCGGTGACAGCTATTTTATTTCTATTATTAGTAGTATTATTTGGACTCAGTATCAAATCAAAGTCATTGTGCTGCATTTGATGGTTTTGCCAGACTACTCTTCGAAGGGACATTGAGGAAAGGCTCAACAGAAATTGGGAGGCATTCATTCTCTTGGGGAAAATCCAGGGACCAAATGAAAAGGAAAAAGAAGAAATGAGATGTCAGAGACTCTGCTTTGAGACCCAATGTCAAGTCAAGGGCAGTGGCGCCCTCCAGTCAAAGGACTCTGGGTTTTGGGGATACTCCCACTCTGTGCCAGCAGCGCTTCCCCGGAGTTTGCGAAAGTCCAGCCACGCCACAATTCCCAGGCTTCTGGCCTGTTTAGAGAAGGAGGAGCCCTGGGTTCTGCCCAACTGGAGCTGTAACTGGCTTCCTTTTATGAATGAAGGAAAAGGAGAAATGTGTTTATTTTAACTCTTGCCTCTGAGTGACACCCTGGGTTAGGCTCTCACTCTCTCTCAGTTTGTCAAGAAAATATGTGAGGACACTTCTCTCCTCTTTCACAGACAAGTCTGGAGCTCTGGGGCTTAGTGTTGTGGCCATAGGGAGTAGGTTTCTCAACATCCCAGAGTGGTGCTGAGATGGAAGGTTCTCAAGCCCCATGGATTACCTGTCCCACCCCTGACCATCAGCTCCGCTATTTACCCCAAAGGGAAGGCCTGGACAGCTCTCGGCACAAGTCACCGCAAGGAATTGTGCAGGGGATGGGCTGAGGCCCCAGGGAGAGGCTGGTGCAGATGGAGGGCTCACCTCACGGTTCCCCTAGAAAATCACCATTTTGGCAGGAAGGGAAGCAAGAAAGAAGAGCCCAAAGGCAGCAGAGCAGTGTTTGCCTGAATGAGACCTGCCTCTTCCCCTCCAGAGTGGTGGCTTCACCCCAAGCACTGGCCACAAGACTCCTGGTTTCTCCCGTCTTCCATGCAGCCATTCCTGAGGATGAATCCTGTGAACTCCTAGAAAAGGAAGCAGGAGTCCCTTAGGATGCCGTGTGCTTCACCATTCTGCTAATCCAGCAACTGATCTTCCTAAGCTATTACCACCTTTATGTGGTAGCTTATCTAGAGGTCACCAAAGTCTTAGTTAGAATTCAGGTACCAGGAAAGCCAAGATAAAGTTATCTGACTTTAGGGGCTCAACTGGACATGAAGGAACCTTTAATTAAAGGATCATGACCCTTTAGAAATCACAGAAACCTCAGCCCACCTCATCTCACCCCTCCCCTCGACAGAGGAAGAGCTGAGGCTCAGGGTGGGTCACCTACCTGGGTGGCTCAGCTGGCTAGGCACAGAGCAGGACTGACTCCAGCCCCTCCTCCCAGTGCCTCTCCAACACATGCTGCTTCCTCCCAAGTCTGGGACATAGTTCTGGTCATCTCCTTGGGGCCTCTAATTGTATAGGGCCATGAAATCTTAGGAGATGCTGATTTATAAAGACAGAGGAAGTACAAGGGCAAAGGACCAGCTGCTTTCTTTGCCAACCCTTGGGAGAATGACAGTAAAGCCATGGTGTGAGGGACAATGTTCAGCTCAGAGTTGAAGGGGAGGTTGGCTAACTTCTGTACAGAATCAGCCCGGCCCTGCAGAGGTTCAGGATTTTAGGAACCTCTCTTGGCAGCCCCCACCCATCCTAGCCTTAGGTTTCTTCCATCCTTGTTTAAATGTCTGCTTGACCAGCTCACCTGACTGCCCTTCCTAGGGACATTCCTCATCTGATACTGACCTGATCATCTAACAGCATTGAGGGGAGCAACAACCTGTGCCCAAGGGAAGGGACAGATTCAGTTTCAAGGGTATGATGCCATCCATTTCAGTTGTGCAGACCAATACTCCACAATTCAGATATGCCACTGAACAAACTGTGTCCCCTCAAACTCCAGAGTTTCTAAGATCCCATCCAAGCCCAGCCAGTCTTTGGGCAAGTTGTAAGCATCCATTCCCATACTAAGTTTCCATGGTTTGCTGAGTGTTCTGTCCTCAGTCTGTTGAGCTAAATTTGGTCTTTACACTCTGGAGGTTTATGCTCTTTGGGGAGAAAGGAGAAAAAGATTCCTTTTGAGCAGCTAGCTAGACCTGTCTTGTTATAGGAGTGATTGATACAGTTCATCTTAAATTTTGGTGCAAAAACTGATAGTGATATTTTACTAACAGAATTCAAAAAGATGTTCCCTAGGCTACAAGATGACTTTTTTTTTTTTTTTTTTTGTAGCCATACGAGTGCTGTAGTGTTGGAGCCATCTTTAAGGAAGGCACTGGAACACCATAAAGAAGATGAGAAAAAGTCCTGATTGGTCACCAAGAAACAGATCGGCTTTTCTTTTTTTACACAGGAAGCATAGCCATAGCCCTTCCAAAGGATCTGCCACCTTCTTATTGCTTCTTTCTTTCGTTGATACAGACTTACCCTTTTTTCTTTCTTTCTCTTATCTTTGAATTTCACCAAGAGGAAGAGTCTGAGTAAGACTGGAAATGTGCCAGTGTTTGGCGCATGGTACACTAATGAGCTAAAAACTTGAGTCAATCAGTGGATGGAGGTGGCAGAAATTGCAGGCTGATTCTCCAAACTCAGAAAACAAAGGCAGTGCTCTTGAGTGTGATAAGAACATGAGTTTCCCCTGGGATGACCCATCACCTAATGTAATTCTTAGATGAGGAAGTGATACTTTGAGCTCTTGACGGCTCAGACTCTCCACTTTGGCTGAACTTCCTATCTTCCAAAAGGCCACTTGCTTTCCTGGGTGTGAGCCTCAGTTCAAGCTGCCCTTGCTAAGACGGGCTACTCGCTACTCTGTTTAGCCAAGACTGTGCTCCATACTTCAACGTGCTATAATGCATGAACCCCAAGCGGTACCCAGGAAGGTTTTAGGTGCTACACACGTGAATGCATTTTTTGCCTGGAGGTTATGTTATTCATCTAAATGCACTTTAGGGGCTAGCACCGTGGCCGAGTGGTTAAGTTCGTGTGCTCCACTGCAGCGGCCCAGGGTTTCTCCAGTTTGAATCCTGGGCACGGACATGGCACCGCTCATCGGGCCACTCTGAGGTGGCGTCCCACATGCCACAACTAGCAGGACGCACAACTAAAAATACACAACTATGTACTGGGGGGCTTTGAGAGAAAAAGGAAAAATAAAATCTTAAAAAAATAAATAAATAAATGCACTTTAAGTGGGGAGAATATCCAGGCCATCTAGTGAGTGACTTCAAGGAGATTAGTGCTTAGGATGAGGCTAAGTTTAAAAAGTGAATTGACTTTACCCAACTTTAAACATTGAATATTGGAGAAATCATGGTATGCACATGACTGAAGTTGGTAGAGTGCTATTTTGTTGCCTGCTCAAGTCTAAACTCTTTAAACCGAGTCCACCAAGACTCTCCAACCTCAGACCCTCCCTCTGCACTGCGGTCATCTGAGGTTAGAAAACCCCACTTGTAAGGTGTGCCCCATCTTTTGGAGCAGAGGGCAGGTTGGTTCTCTAGTCCTCTGATCATTGACTCCAGGCAGCCCCTAGAACAGAATCCTGTCCACAGCGGGGCACATGATATTGGCTGTTGGGCCGGAGGTGTTGATGTGGACCCTCTTAACTAAGGGAAACTTGGGAGTAGAAGTTTGGGCATTTCTTCCTCCGTCTCGGGTTTAGGGAAAAAGGCAAACAGAGAAACCAACAAAATGGCAAAGGCGCTTTAACTGATGGAGTTCTCAATGGCTTTGTCTGTTTGTCTTCAATTGCCAGGATGGAGAAAAGCAAAGCAAAGCAAAAGAAAATTGTTACTCTGCAGCAAGCACACAGGAATCCTGATGACCTTGGGTTAGCACCAGCAGGCTGCCCAGAGAGAAAGCTGTGAGAAGGGCCGGCGTCAAAGGTAAGCTGCAATGACATGGGCGCGTGGATGTAACCTGCCCCCACTGATCTCAAAATAGGGACATTAAATTGATCCCTCCGCCACCAGCTCCCCATCCCCAAGCCACCCCAGGAGCCAATAGGAAAATGGATTTCTTCTTTGAGAACTGTGATATAATGGAAGTGCCCTTTTGTCCAATACATCTAAAGAGTTTAGATTGGAATTGTGCTTTGAGGTGAAATTCTGAACCCAAACTGAAGTCACTGAAAGGATCCCTCCTATTTGCAAAATAAAAACTCTCCTGGTCAAAAAAGTGTTCTTTCTGATTGGGCCCTGGCTCTCTGGAAATCCATGAATTGCTTAAATAGCATTTTCTTCCTTTCAGTTTTGAGATTTTTCAGAAAAAACAACTTCCTCCAAGGGCCAGGTAGCTAAAGAAGAAAGGCATTTCATTTTTTATTGGTCATGAAATAAATATCTTTCAAAAGTTTTTACTTTTAAATTGGATTGGATTTTCTTTCTTTCAGTCGAACAAGCTGAAGAAAATAATGTCATCCCTTGGCTACCAACCTCTAAGATGATTCTGTTTTATCTGGCAATTTATATGCAGAGTGTGATATATGGTTTAACCTTCCTAATTGGGGGACACACTGTCTGAATTAGTGACAAGACTTGAATTATGGTGCTTTTAAGAAAAGATATTCCATTTTAGTACTTTCAAGTTCATGAAACCATTAGAACTGGTCTCCCAAAGTCTGCCCAGTGAGGTCTCCCTAGGAATCTTCTTGAGGCGGAGGAAAAAAGAGCTTGTCAGCTTATGTGCCAGGCAGACTTGCACACACTTGAAAACAGCGTATTATTTTATGTTGTTTATACATTTCCTTTTCAAATTTTATTTGCACTAATTAATTTGTCCAAATGAATAATTCTGTGGGGGGGGGGGAGGTAATAAACACTCAATGAACTGATTCCAGTTTCTTCAGTAGACAAGTAAGTGTCAGTCCAGTTCCTCTTCTGAATGATCACAACCTCGTCCAGGGTGGCAATGGCCGATAGATTTGGGTTTCATCTTTATTTAGATGATCTCAATACGACAGAAGAAGAAGAGAAAAAATGGTAGCAGCCATGGGTGAAGCACCTTTCAGTAAGTTGGGAGCGTTAACAGCTGGCTGGAGCACAGCCCTTCAGAAGACTGAGTATTGGGGGCCAGCCAAGCTAGGTGGTCCCCCTCAGCTCCAGGGTTCCCTAAAATGGGCCCATTCTCTAGGAAATGCCTGCCATTTTACACAAGGATGTGGCAAGGAGGCAGGCAGATGGCTCACTCTTGCCACTCCATCAGGACTATTAGAAACAAAAAGCTGAGTGTGTGCCCACTGGGATGGTAGAGTAGGAGGGTCCCCTCTGCCTAGCAGGGGCAGCATGCTGGTGTACCATGAATGAAACGTGCACAGTGACTCTGAGCGTCTGCAGGTGAGGAAGACTGGGCATTGGAAATTCTGTAGCTAACAAGGTGGATTGATAGTACAGAGAAAACGAAATCCACGGGAGTCTAATGTGAAATATCACTACTAATACATAATTTAAATCCAGTTAGAGAAAAAGGTAAACCTGTTTTGACGGTGCTCACTTCTGTTGTAGAATATGCCAGAGGGAGGAAACCTCATGTATAAAATAACATGCCCACCGGGTCATCAAGATATCCAACATATCTTAGGCGGGGCTAGACTTGTGAGGTCTGTGGGCAAAGGGGCAGGAGGGCATGCGTTCCAGGATTTTTGTGGACATGTTTCCAAGTGATCCAGAATGGCAGCTACAGCCTCTTTGAACCTGGTAGTGAGGAAGAAGAGCCAGAAGGAAGTGACGAGAAATGACAGACAATCGGCCAAAGCCCAAAACAGCTTTCCAGTAACTTTTCTTGGACTTGGACTCAAGAGCTAATGTAGATGCAGTAGCCGCCTACTGTGGTTTGAATGGCAATGAGGATGCCCCTTGCCTTAGAAGGTTTCTGTGCCAACGGAAACATGTATGCCAAAGGCATGATTGGATCTGCACACAGTAGGTCGCACTTTGCAGAACGAGAAGCCTAGAACTTAGCTTTAGCCCAGGTTTACTTGGATTCCTCTGGGGAATTTCTAATTATAAAAAAAACAACTATTGCTTTGGAAGCCTGCCACCATGGGTGGTCGGTGCTTGTTTATTTGTGATGAGGGCATGACTCTGAAGATGCCCTCCCTGCTAAGGGGGCTTCCTTCTGACTACTCTGGAAAAGCAGTGGAATCATGAGGAAGCCAGTCAACTAGTCTCTTTATACTAAAGCAGGTTAACTAGTCTTTTTGTTATAAATTACTCCCATTGTCATGGACACACGTGAAACCAAATGGAGAAGAGAGGTGCTTATCCAGAGATGTTAACCAATAACTTTGGGGTATTTCAGACAACAGGATGAATCATTTGACGAAGTGTTTCAATGCTCTTCTTTGCTATGCCTATGTATGTGTCTCTGCTGCATTCTTATCATTTAGGGTTTCTTCTTAAGAGTGCATTTTAGTTGAAAGTAATTATTCAGAAAAATATTGAAGGAAGGTAAAAGAATCCCATATGTTACTTACTCTTTGCCCCTGTCTTAAGGGATCCATTTTTCAATGTTTTTGTTTTGTTTTGTTTTGTTGGCAAAGCCAGAACTATTTAAAGCAGACACAAGAAAAACTGTCACCCCGTTTTAGCCTTTATACCAAACAGCACTGACTTTTCCGGGAATAAGGAGAGAGACCATCCAGCGAAATTCCGTTTGGGGTTGACTTTGATATTCCGATGTCTAGATGCAACTTTAAATATCTTTTAAATTCACAAACCACTCCTAAGAGCCTTTTCTCTTCTAAAAGGAAATTACTTGGAACAAATATGACATCGATTTTCCATCTCCCTTGATTAGTCTCATTTGGTTTGATTTTTATTATTTAAGGCTTACCGACAACGAGAATATACAGTTAGCAATGGTTTTAATTAGATTTTGTGACCTTTAAGGAAGAAAAGGAGGGTCTGGGCCCGACGATGCCTGAAACTGCCAGAGAACAGAGCCGGGTTTATGACCATCTCCCTACAGCTCGCACATGATGCTCGGACGAATTGCTCTGACTCTGCTCTCAGGATGAGGAGGCAGGATGAAGGAGGGATGGGGAGAGACATGCAGGAGGAAGAGGGGGCCCAGCGGCGCCACTGTGGAGGTACTATGGATGGCAAAGCAGGGTTTGTGTGGTAACTTTGATCAACAGATGGTCAGCTAGGAAACACTGGCGTCAAACAGTTCTGGCTTGTGACTGGGTCCATTGACAACAAGTGGACTGTGTAGGAAAGATGAGGTCATGGACGCATATAGGAAGCATAGGGAATCTTTTATACACGCTGATGAAGGAGGGGCATTATGGAAGCGTCCACATAGCTTGGACAATGGGATATTTGCTGAAGGGCCAACTTGTTAGTCTGAGATATTGGGGGGAATATGCATTTTTCCAAGCCTGTTTTCCATAATGGCTTGAGCTTTGGAACGCACTGACCAGACCCAGAGAGAGATAAATATGTGGTCTGTCGGGTGTCCAATCTTTCCTAAGTGAGGCATTCACTGGAGTTAAGCCCTGGACCCTGACAAGTAGTAGACAGGAGCCAATACAAATTTGAAAGGCTTTACTCTTTAGAGGGACCTGCTTTTCCTAGCGTCTGCAATGATCAGGTGATTTGACATTAATGCCTGTAGTGTACCAGTGACCCCAAAAAAGTGCCCACAATGTTATGAATGTTTAAGGTGGACCATAATTTCCACAGCCCGATCAACATGCCTGCCTTAGACACACAGACACCCCTATTGGGATGTAACGAACATTTACAAAAATGTAAATGGAAAACAGATGGGAATTTCCAATGGCCATCTATTTTGTTTTTCTTTGGTATGATTCAGGAGGTGAGAGACTTGCAACTCGTGAGGCCAAAGTTGAGGCCAGAGCAGAGAATTCAAATGAACTTGGAATGTGTGGCCGTCCTGCCAGGTCTAAAATAGAAAAAAACTACAGAAGAAAAAAACGTGTTACTGAATTGGGGCAAACATCTGACAAGTTCGCTCAGGGATGAAAATGGGTAGATGTAGTTGAGAGACGTAAAAACAAAGTAAAACCCAACCCTAAATAAGAAATCACTGAACTGTCCAAAGGCGTTTAGCTCAATGTTATGCAGCATTACCGAGGCAACACAGAAAGGGGCCGGTCAGTGCGGGGAGCTGTAGCTCTGGCCCTTCTCAACTCGGGGTAGAACCTTCACTTCTGGGGAAAGGTAGAATTTTAGGGTCTGGGTGCGCCCTGCTACCCTCAAAGTGCTTCTTCCACTTGAAAATTCATAAGCAGAAGGCTGAATACATCTGTATCCTTGGGCTTGGGAAAGACAGGCACATATTCACATCAAGATGGAATCAAGAATCCAGATAGCTGGTGCTTATCGAGGGCTTATTGTGTGCCAGGCACAATCTGGACAGCCCAAATGCCTATGCCTAGTTAAGGTGATCAGGAGGTTAAGCCACTCACTCAAGGCCCCTCAGCTGGAAAGTGCCAGAGCCAGGATCTGAACTGGGACTACCACAGCACAAAGCTGATCCTCCTAACGGACACACTTTCTTCTAGCTCATCCCTACCCATTTACAGAGCTGCTTTTCCAGAGTCTTTCCCATCCATGATCTCAAATGACCCTACCTTCAGAGCAAGTTTGGGCAGCCTGGGATGAGATCCACTTCCACTCTCACTAGCTGGTGTGTTCTTAGGCTAATTACTTAACTTCTCTGGAAGTTTTGGAGAAATTTCTCCATTTGCAAAAGGAGGATAATAAGAGAATCTGAGTGAGAGTGTTGCTGTAGGATTAAAAGGTCAAACCACAAAACCACACCAGCACATGGTACACAGTAAGAGACCAATAAATGTTGGCTATTTATAATGCAAACATTACCACCATCACCCTCTCCTCACATGGAAGGAGAAGGTGGAGGCTGGCTAAGGGCACTGAGAGACAAAAGGGTGGCTGTCACCTTGACCTAGTTCCCACTTGAGACAGGAACCCATTACATCTTGGTAAACTCTCCCCAGCACACAGGTTCCCACACAGCAGCCCCTTAGTACTCAGCTAGTGGAGTGGATGAATTCTATTTTTTTGTCTCTATGAGGCAAGTTAACAAAAGAAACAGTTATGCTCTTGATGGGGTTTCATCAGTTACTTGTCATTGACTGCCTGGGCTGGTTTGGTTCTGTCACCAACGGTGGAAAGCTGAACCTCTTCAGATCATCCTTGCTCTCTCCCCACAGAAGACACAGCCCAGAGGCTGATCACCATGGCCCAGTTCTCCTAGGTGCTGGGGAAGGCACTGCTGCATGATGTCACTGACGTCCTGCATGCACTCAGCAGCGAGCACACTAGTCTTGCAGCAGCATGCTGGGTGGAGCAGTGTGTGCTGGTGAGCTGTCAGTAAGGCAAGCCTTTCAACGGCAGACATGGCTTTCTCTTACGATATCAATTTCTTTTAATTATTCCACTCTAACAACTTTGAAAGTCACTCCATAAGCTGACGGATGATTTATGCCTTGCATTAGCTCTTGGCAATGACTGCTGAAGGCCTCAGCTGCCCGCCCCCGCCCCTTGCTGTGCAACCTCCCTGCACGTTCAGACTGGAACCTGCAGGGAGTCACTGCGCTCCGCCACTGGAGGAGTCTCTGGGACGCCAGTGGGAGACCCCTTGGTGATCCTAGCTTGAATCCTGAGATGCAAAAGAATTATGTTCCATCGGTTCCCTGTAATGGAAAGTAGACCTCACTGGCTTTCCCTTCCTTCTTCTGCTTATCCTCATTTGCTTCCCTCCTTTTTTAACTTAATGTAGTGAAGATCTGAAATTTCTCTGTAGGGGAAAAAGGTCACCACAGACAGCATTCTGAGATACTGCCATTCCCCAGTGCAAGAGACCCCACAGGCAGCCCCGGCCAGGAGGGAAGAGAGGCAGGAGGGGCATCCAGATAGCAAAGGGTTACTTGGGTCTCAACAGCTGCTCCAGGAAGACACTCAATTGCCTAACGAAATGGAAAAAGAAATGGCCATAGAAGATCAACGCAGAAATACGTGCAGTGTCAGGCGGACCTCCGCAAAGAGGAGCTGGAGGACCCGCCAATGGTGGGAGTAGGTTGCCCTTAGCCCCAAGGAGCCTCCCTGCCCCAGGGGGATCTCAGGTGAAAAGGGCCCCCTGTGAAACCTGTCTCTCTGAAGGTCAAGACTGTGTTTTGTGGGCCGAGGACATTTGTAGAGCTGTAAAATGGATCATTTTTGCTAATGCCATGAAATTATACTCTGAGTCAAATAACAGTGGCCCACGGCAGGTATAGAAGTAATTTCCCTCAAACACGAAATCTGGTTTTTAGCTAAGTTGGAGGCAGCCCTGGTTGATGTTGACGGAACCCCTTTTTCTGTGTACTTGAAGTGATCCAAATGGAGCTGTGACTTTATAAATGCGTGCCTTTAAAAAGTTACCAGGAGGGCTGAATGGAGCAGTCGCCATGTGCACACCTAACAGGAGTAGAGAGCCACAGGGGCTACTTGGCAAGAAGTTCTGAGAAAGCTCATCCTAGAACTATCCATCTATTCAGTCATGGCTGTGTGTGTCCTACACACTGCAGGACAGACTCCTGACCCCCGGGAGTTCTCGGTGCCACAGGGGATGGACATGTGGGCAGGTCATTCTAATCAGGGCAGGAACAATGGCCTTTCCCAAGTGCTTACAACCTGCTGGACTGCTCCTGAGTGGTTTTACATGGATTAACTCCTGTAGCCTTCAAGAACCCTGGGAGGAAGGTAATATTATTATTCCCACTTGACACAAGAGGAAACTGAGGCCAGACAGCGTAGGTGGCTTGCCCAAGGTTATACTGCTGCCACATTCTACCATATCCTCACAGTGCAGTGATAGGGATGGGTATCTAGGTGCTGTGGACACAGTCCTAGCTACCCCTGCACCCCAACCGGTCCACCATCTGGTGCCAAGGGCCACTGGGGAGAATTGCAGCCACCTTCGAGGCTGTGCCGCTCAGGCACGATGCCTTCTCGGCTAGTCCCCAGGCTGCCAATCCAAACTCGAGCCCTTACAGCCTGCAGCCTCCTCCACCATCCCAGAAGGAACATCTCATTTTCTCTTCCTCAAACCTGCTAGTTTGACCCCTTTCATGTCTCAGGAGCGGTGGTTTCTCATCTAGAGGCTTAGCCTTCCAGGGCTAAGCATTCCCTCTCTTCCCCTTTCTATGGGTGTCCCAGAAGGCTGGGGTCTTCCTGGGTTTCAAGAAGTCACACCTTCCTTCCTCTCCTCTCTTCACTACCAGCCTTCTTGAAAGGGTGAAAGGGCAGTTTGAGCCTCATGCTTCACTTGTGGACAGCTACTGCTTATTTATCCATCGCAGACTTTTACTGGGACTCCTCTGGCTAATTCAGACTGACTCCCTTTGGCTCCTTCCCCGCACCACTTTTGCTTGGTTCTTCCTCAGTGTGTGTTCTGAGCTGAAGGCCAGGCTTTCTATCTGGGTAGGAGCTCTCTCTCACCTTGCAAAAACCAAGCTTGTTACTTCCTTCTCTCCAAAAACTGGTTCCCTCTGTACTCTCATCATGGTCTTTGCTGGTCAAAGTCCTATTCCAAATCTTATACAAAGTCTTCACCAGCTATCCAGCTCCCGGCGGGGAGTCCCAGGAGCACTTGTTAGCCTCTTTCTTTTCCTTACCCATCACACCCGGTGGGGGCACTGCATCTTGTGGAGTCTATTTTGCAAATTTCTCTGGATTCCACCTCCATCTCTCCCATCCCGTGCCCATGCTCTGAATCAGATCTTCGTTATTTCTTGCTTGATCTATCAGCCAGTCCTCCCTGCCACCAGCTCCTCCACTAGATGCACTCTCTGCATTGATCCCCAACTCACCCCCAGCCTGCCCCTGCCACCATCCCTTTTTAACCCTTCATTGGCTTTCCCGTCTCCTGCAGAATGAAATATACACTCTCAGCCTGGCTTATGAGGCCCTTCATGATCTGACGAGCTTTTTATTCTTCGAGCTCCATGTTCTTTGAATTACACACTGATATAACTTCTACCTGAAATGTCCACTCTCCAGCCCTCTCTGCCTGGAGGGGTTTCCACTGGTTCAAGATCCAACCGAGTCTCCCCTCTGGGAAGTCTCCTGGCTCCCTGTCTTCCTCTGAACTTCCATGCCACCTCAGAAGTGGCGCTCACCAGACCCTGTGCCCCAGACCCATGCATGTCATCAGGACTCCTCTGTTTCTCACAATGTGAGCTCCGTGAGGACTGGCCTGCTGTGTCCATCTCTGTGCCTCTGAAGTCTAGTTCAAGGTCTAGAACACAACAGCCTTTCAGTGTCTCTTGACAGACTTGTTAAACAAAGCAATACAGTCTTTGTTGATAGTGCAGGAATAAATCTCAGACTGTCCCATGTGATTGCAAATCCCATGTGAGAGGAGTCTGGAATCAAATTCATGAGGTGTTTAAAAAAATTGGTCATCAAAGACTTTTAAAAACCATGTCTTTGAATTCTAGAGACGTCACAGAGATGGTAATGCACAGGTGCAGGGGGCCAGCTGGGAAGGTAGAAAGGCACAAGAAGGAAGATGAGGAGGACCCCACTGCGGGCAGAGGTCCCTTTCAGAAGTGGGCAGCAAGCCCAAGAGGTTCCCTGATAGCCGCCAGCCTTCCTGTTACATCCCACCCATTCAGAGAATCAAAGAGACCAACAGCCCCAGCAGAAAAGCCCCTTTCAGGATGTTGCCAGCTAGTGATCTGTAGCTTAAAAGGCAAGAATTATCTGTAACCCAAGTCAGGAACCAGCACATTTTTCTTGTTCAGTGAGGCAGCCCAAATTGCCGTCCTTGGGTTAGCAAGTTAAGCTAAAAGGTGTTATGCTAGATACTCCAGGAGGCAAAGTAAGTGTTTCTTTGAACTTGATTACTTGTTTGGAAATACTTTACTCAATAGAGAAATTGTGAGCAATTGAGCTTTTTTGCAAATCACATTTTTTTTAAATGCATCTGGAGAGTGCCTATTAAATAGAAAACTTTGTGGTTGAGTGCTCCAGGAAAGTGAAAAATTGTTCCTTGTGTTGAGTTTGGGAAAATGCAGTTATTTTCACCTACCGGATTTTCTCAAGGCAGGGTCACACCCGCCCTGTCTCTGGGCCTATGGCGCTGGACCTAGTTTTCCTGGACTTAGGACAGGGTCTCTCCCTCCCTCCAGGATGCCCCGCAATGATGAGCTGGAGCAGTCAGACTGCTTTTACAGGAGTCTGCCAAGCCTGGTGAAGCTGATCTTCACCTTGTACCAGGTGGCCAAGTCCAAGTCCGAGATGCTATTTTGTGATCGTTCTGAATCACATGCTCTTTGCTTCTGTCCTGTCCATGGTTGTCGCCGTCTTGTCTTTCTTGTGGGCCATGCTTTCAGTCCCAAGGCCCTCAAGACGATTTTGGACGGTGGCGGTCTATTACACGGAGGTAGGTGCCAAGGGGAGGCCCTCTCACAGACCCAGCTCCTCCCAACAGATGACGCACCCCATTCACCATCATCCCAACTACCCTGCACACTTTTGATGTGACTTCATAGCAACATGTCAAGTGCTAGAATCAAGTTACTGATGAGGTGGGGGAGCCAGAGAATGGAGCCCCAATGTTTTCCCCTCCAGTGCCCATATCCTCCCAAGAATGCATTAGCTTTCAAAAGTCAGATGAAGTGATTAATGGGTGCTCCTGTGGTGCCTTGCACATAATAGGTGCACAGTGAACATTTGTGGCTTTACCCCAGTGGGCTCTGGCAATGCGTGTTTCTATTATTTCATTTTTTGACATCTTGGATGTAATTTACCACCAGCTCTTTCTCTCTGGTGCACTTTCTGACTCAGATGCAACATTTGTAAACTTGAAGACAGTTTGTCCGTGAAATTAATTAGAGCAAAAGTTAAGTATCAGTCATTAAGTTGTTTCTCCCATCACAGCACTTTTATAAGCCTGTCAGAATGAATTGCTCCCCTGCCCAAGAGTCTTGGACAGGGAGGGAAGGGAGCCTCCTGGATTGGGTCCCCTCCTTCAGAGTCACCGAAAATACCCCTGTGGGGAGCAGCAGCCAGCCTTGGCTCTGTCCAGTCAGGCTCCCTAAGCTCTGATATCCTAGCACTGTATGAGCTAGGAAGAAAGAATCATGTTAAAAAAAAAAAAAAAACCAGTAAACACCATTATAAAGAATATTTTAATCCATTTGAAAGAATACACTTTTAAGAGTCCATGCCACATTTTTTATATATAAGTAGATCCTTCTAAATTCAAAGGAAACAGATCTATTTTGATTTACTGCTTATAGCCGAGTCCAATAAAATTTAATTATCCTAAAAGTATTCCTTGAATTTTAGTTAATACCATCTCGCACTTGAAAGGCTTGCTTTGATAATCTACATGGTTCCATCTCCCTTCACATCCTTCATCCCATCAGGGTCTCTGGAAAGGATTCTTGGAAGGCAAGCTGGGCCTTGTCCCAGATTGTAAAGAGAGGGGACACCAGGCCTAGAGTGACATGCCTGAGGTCATTGACTGGGGTCCCCATCTCCTGCCTCCACTTTTATTGACATTTGCTCTATACCAGGAAAGGATAATACTCTTTAACATGCAAGTGGCCTCTTCCTAATCCACCCACGTCCTCTTTTCCATGAGGCTCTGTTATAGCCTTGGAATCACCCTCAACTCCTACTGAAACCCACCTGTTCTTGCCCCAGGCCTTTGAAGCTTCAGCTACTATCTGCAGGGCACAGCTTTCAACGACATACCACACAGAGGGCACTTTCTGGAAAGAGAATCACAGACACTAGTGCCTGAACTTGTCCTCACAATGACTTGCTCAGGGGCTTCACTGGAATAGAGATGGCTGTAGCGTCTATGTTATACTCTTACTGAGAGAGCTGATTCTCTTTTCTTGTTCAGATCAACCAGCAAAAATATGTTTCTTTTGGGGCTGGCCCCGTGGCCGAGCGGTTAAGTTCGCGCGCTCCGCTGCAGGCGGCCCAGTGTTTCGTTGGTTCGAATCCTGGGCGCGGACATGACACTGCTCATCAAACCATGCTGAGGCAGCGTCCCACATGCCACAACTAGAAGGACCCACATCGAAGAATATACAACTATGTACCGGGGGGCTTTGAGGAGAAAAAGGAAAAAATAAAATCTTTAAAAAAAAAAAAATACGTTTCTCTTTTTTTTCTCCCCAAAGCCCCAGTGCATGGTTGTATCTCCTAACTGTAAGTCCAAAAATATGTTTTTCTGCTTAAAGAATTATGGACAGTCAAATTAGAGAGTGCCTTAAAGACCATCTAGACCTACCCTCTAATTTTACAGACAAGAAAACCAAGAGGGCATTGGGTCTAAGGCAGAATTTAAGGTACGAGCTAGGCTCCTGACCACCTCCACAATCAACAGGGGATCCTCCATCCACAATTCTGCCACCGGCTGTCAGTAATACTGACGAAAGATACGTGGTGGCCACCCCCTGCCCACTCCAAGGGACTGGAGGCATCTCTCCACTTCCTCCGCTTCCAAAGAGAAGCATCACGAGCCAACTGCTAAAGGGGTCCCTGCTAGGCATGAGGCTGTTTACCTGGCTGAAGAACCTGTCCTTTTAGAAGTTTGTGAAACAGAAGCATTAAAGAAACTGCATGACATTACGTATGCGGTTATTCACCTCCCCGGTTTGGGAGAACTGCTGCTCTCCCTGATGCTTAATAATCTAGCAGCATTAAAAGGATGGGAAATTTGGGTGACCTTTTCCTCTTGCCAAAGGAAACAAAGCCATTTTTTAGCATTTTCAGCATAAAAAGACAATCTCTTAAAATCACTACCCTGCAACTTGCCTGTGAGAGGGGGCAGGCTGGGAGAGCCATCTTAATCTGCCTCCCATGCATCAAACTGATTTAGCCGGCAACAAATGTCAGGAGAAATTAGAAAGGGAGCAATAGCTCAAAGAAATTAAAAAAGCTTGACCAGCCTTCAGCAGTGTCACATGGGGCCAACTTATATATTCACAGTGGTTTCTGGTTTTTTATTTCCTTTTCATCTCTAGCCTCTGCTGATGACCAGAACAGTCCCTTACATTTGTGAAGCCTGTTAGCATATACCAAGCACTTTCCTGAGTATTCACTTGGTTTAGGGGTGTGTGTGCATGCACATGTGTTTGTGTGTTGTCATCCGGTTGTTTGCAATGACTTTGCCTCTTTCTCCTTCCCTTCTTAGGCCACTGTTGTGGTCAAATATTTTTTGCAGTTTGGATTCCTTCCCTGGACCACAAAAGGACACGCTGGCATCAGTAGGGAAAAGCCATTTTCTCTGCCAAATATAATTGGGATTGAAAAGAAGGACGGCTATGTCCTGTGCTGCCTCCTGCAGTTGCTCGTTCTGTTCTCCTACCACGCCACCACGAAGGTGTAAAAGCCTCAGAGAAGGAGGCTGTGACATTTGGCTGCATTCTCCACGAGTCATCATTTGCTGGTAATTAGAGTGAGAGGTGGATTGGCCAAGGTCAGAGTAACTGTCCCCACTCTCCAGATGAGGGACCTGAGACTTCACGCTGCTGGAGCCTCTCTCTGCCCCAGGACATCACAACAGCAGAGACTGACGATGAAATTTCTGACACCTGGTTCAGCCTCTGGTCGTTTTGCTGCTCTGTTCCCTGTTTGTTTTCTTTTCAGTGAAGTTTTAAATCATTTGGTTTGAGACTTTCCTGCTCCCTGGTAAACTCCCACGGGAGTCCGAGCTGTGGCTGAATTCCCGAACAGCTCACTTCCCTGTGGTCCTTGCACGGTGACTTGCCCCTAAAGGACATCCCTGTATCTTGGTGGTGTGTGCACACCCAGCAAGTCCCTTCGTCTCCCTGCCCCAACCACTGGCCTCAGGAGCCCCTCACTTCCTTCCCATCTTGTCCCACACTGCAGAACCTTCTCCCCCGACACCTTTCCTGTCTCTCCCTGGAAACCTCCTTTCCAGCTTCCTGCCAAGGACTTGTTTCATACTCCTTTGCCTCTCTATCTTTCTGCTTCCTCTCCATGGAAGGTTGGACAGGACAACAAGCTAGACAGGACTCAGATGTCAATCTGTTTCACAGAAGGCTGTGTCTCCTCCTTTTCTGAAGCAGCCTGGAGAAGCATCCTCTCACTGCTGGGTCCTCTTTCCTGGCTTGCTCTCTCATCTTGCTCTTCCCAGCCAACCACTGACCAGCTGCTCTGTGCAGGCGCCATTCTAGGCACAGGGAACACAGCCCTGAGCACAACTAAACCTCCGCTCTTAGGTTGCTGCAATCGAACGTCAAGTCCCAGGACAGGAGTGGACAATCTCGAGATCAGGAATGGAGGATGATCCTGCACATCTCATACCCTGTACAAATCCCAGGGACCCTCCTGAGGCCCAGAGTTCTCTCTGATTTGGAGTGGCCCCAGATCAACATTTTGTAGGAGACTGCTAGAGCCTTTGCTGACCATCAGACTAATCAATCATTGACTCCGTAGGTGGCTGAAGTGGAAGAGGCAGCCAGGCTCTATGGAATCCCCTGAGCTGAGGCCTGCATGCCAGCACCTCTGCCTTGTAAAGTCTGCCTCAGCAAGGGGGTCAGGGCCTCAGAGCTGCCCCCGCTCCTGGGAGGCAGTGCCTACTTTCTCCTGGTCATTCCTGCCTCTTTCTGCAGACTCCTCTCTGCCCTCTCTGATCCCCCTGGCCTCCAGGCTAGCTTTGGGGGCAGGCATGTATTGTGGGCAGGCCGTGCAGTGCTGGTGGTCATGGGTAGACACTCCTCATTGCCTGCTTCGTCCCTCCAGGACTTAGGGCTGTGGGACCAGCCACCATCTGACTGGGCTCATCGCAAAGGGAATAAAAAGAGCAGGAGGTAGAGAAGAACAGCCAGCAGAGGGGCTCCAGGCAGTGGCCACCTCCCAAGACAGGCCAAGCTGGACTCCTTCTCCCAGGAGCTGCCATTACCACCAGCCACTGCTGGGCCTTCTGAAGGAAGCAGCAGGGAGCCAGAAGCAGAGGTAAGCTGAAACCCATTTGCCCTGGGCCCCAGTCCCCCAAGATCTGGCCCAAGGAGGAGCCCTCAGTAGTCTCAACCCAGCTACAGAGTCCAGGAAAGTGTGGGCCTCTGGAGTCCCCAAGTTCCTGGGCTTGGAAGAGGATCTGTTGGTCATTTTCCCCAGGCCCACCCCACACTTCCTCCTTACCCAGTGCCCAGGCCTTCCTGCTGGATTTCCCACCCCGTCAGGCTTTCCTTTCTCCAGCCTGGGGTCCAGACCTGGCCCCTAAGAATCAGGGGAGGCGAGAGAGTAAGCCCCTGGCCCGAGCCCAGACGCTGGCGGAAATCATGTGGCACTGGTTCCCTCCCTCCCAGCCTGGGGGTCAGGGTGGTCCCAGCTAAAACAGCTCCTGGAGGAAAAGGTCAAGGGGAAGGCCTATATCACTGTGTCATGCCAGGGGGTCCCCAAGACCCAGGATCCAGGAAGAGATGGAGCCTCCTCATGAAGTTCCCATTCAGACAAAAGCAACTCAGCAAAAGGATGCTGGAGAAGCGGATAGAGAAAGCCCGGAAATTGGTCATCAGAAGGTGATTGGGCACCTCAGTCAGGAGCAGTGGAAGAGCTGACCAGGAAGATGGTCATTAAAAGGTGATTAGGGAGGCTGGCCCTGTGGCCGAGTGGTTAAGTTCGCGCGCTCCGCTGCAGGCGGCCCAGTGTTTCATTGGTTCGAATCCTGGGCGCGGACATGGCACTGCTCATCAAACCACGCTGAGGCAGCGTCCCACATACCACAACTAGAGGAACCCACAACGAGAAATATACAACTATGTACTAAAGGAAAAAATAAAATCTTAAAAAAAAAAAAAAAAAAAGGTGATTAGGGAAGCTCATTCAGGAGCAGTGGGAAAGCCGAGTCCAAGAGGAAGCTGATGAGGCATGAGTTCTTCCCCCTTCCTCACAGACAGACTCCTGGCTGCAGGTAGAACTGGCATGAAAAATAGAGCCCCACAGTTACTATGGAGCCATGTGCCCCTAGGGGAAGACCTAGGCCCACATATCACGGTTGCTGGAGCTGGGACATGGGAAGAACACCACGTGAGAGTCAGATCCTAGACTCCCATCTACCATCAGCAAGATCACCTATGCTTTCCCTCTCACTGGTCTGTCTATAGGACTACTGGAGATTGTATGTTCATTCTTCCTTTTGTCCAGGCATTTGTCAGTTCATACTGTGGTCTCTCCTTCTGTCTGTCAATCATTCATCCATCTAAACAACTTTGCATTTACCCAACCACCCTCCTTTCATATTTCCATGATTCCCTTCTTCCATCAATCTGTCATCTCTGGATACCACGACCCTTCCTTCCTTCTTCCCATCCACCCAACTATCCATCCATCTACCCATCTACTGACCCACCCACCCACCCACCTACCTACCTGCCTACCATTCTCTTGTCTATAGGATTCCCTGTATATCACAGATAATCAAACATGCAGACTGTACTTTCTCATTCCCAGTGCTGTTTCACATCTACTCCAACATTATGTCCTCAGAGCTACCTCATGGCCTAGTTAGGCCAGGGCTCATCACTCCCGTTTGGCAGGTGAGGAACCTGAAGCTTGGAGGATTTGAACCTGCTACTGTTCTACGATACCAAGCTCTTCTCCAGTCTGCATATGACTTGCCTTTGGGTAAGACCCTCGAGAGCTTGTATTTGGGTCAGGGTTATGAGGTTCAATCATGAACAACCAGTCCTTACGCAGGTGGAGATGAAGAGGTTGAGAGAAAGAAGTGTGGCATTCACTCAGAGATTGGTCCCTGAACACCAGAGCAGTTTCCCTCTGTGCTCTTTGCAAACATAGATTTTGGGAAAATGAACCTGTGTGTTGTCCTCAGCTTCCTCACCTATCAACAAGGGAGCTGCATGATATCCTCCCAGAACCTTCCAGCTGGTGCTGAGGTATGGTCAATTAGAAGGGTAGCCCACAGCATCATCCTCTTCCCAGCAGGACCCTCCAGATCTACCATCCGCCAGTTCTTCTACCACCTCACCCAGTCCCAGGCCAGCTCAGTGTGTGACAGCATGCCCTCACATTCCTGGTGGAGGTGCTCAACTTTGCCATCATCCTCTTTGACTACTCGGCCTTTGGGGTAAACCAGCAAGCCCTTGGCCCACACATCTCTCCCAAGACTGCTGAACTCAGCACTTTGGTTTCCTGGGAACCACCGCCCAGAACTTTGGGTTCATGGAGCTGCAATTCCCTCTGTTGTTGGGGGTGGGGGCAGCCATCAGTTATCCTCAATAACTGGGCAGATGACAGGATAACTTTGCCCTCAGCTTCTTAATAGGAGAGAGTGGTCTCCCTCTCCCTCTCTCTCTTTTTAGAATAGCAATTTCACTGACTCCATTACCGAAATGGCTCTTGCCTCCTGTGCCCTATCCAAGTTGCTATGACGTTGTTTTATTGCTTCTCTGAAAAGCTCCTACTAATTAAGGTGAAAGCCAGACACAAATGGGGCTGGGGCTGCAGTGCAAGGCACAGGTCTTTCACCGAGCTGACTGGGCAGGATTCTTTCAGGGCCCTGCAGCTGCCATCCCCTCTTTGTTCAGTTTCTGGACTCTCTTGATAATTCATCAAGGCCTGGCCCCTCACCCCCAAAAACCAGGACATCTGCCAGCCAGAGAGGGGCTGGAAGGGGAGACGAGACTACCTGTAGCACCCTTACTCTGGCCTGTGCTCAGTGGCCAGAGGAGAGGAGGGGTGGTGACAGCAGGAGCAGACAGAGTCCCCTCCAGATTAAGATCTTGGGGGGGGTAAGTCCTGCTCTGTGTCCTGGGGCTTAGAGAAATGTCAAAAGCAGCTCTAGCCCTGAAGGGACTGAGCATTTGACTGAGGAAACAGGACACATGTCTGGGAACAGCAAACCACAGTCCAAGCTGGTCGGTGTCCAGTGTCCCAGGACTATGAGGCCAGTCAGGAACCTGGGGTGCACAATGGATGACCATTCTGTTTGGGGATGGGGAGGAAAGGTCAGGAGGGTTTTCTGGAGTCAGGGACATTAGAACAAGGCCTTGAAGGCCAAGTCAGGACAAAGACAGAGAGAGAGAGAGAGAGAGAAAGAGAGAGAGAGGGAGAGAGAGGTGAGCAATGAATCCCCAATAGTTTTCAGGGGGCCAAAGGAGAGACCCATGTACAGGGAGATGAATAGAGTGAGGCCAGCAGGAATTGGAGGCTAGCCTTCAAGCTCAGGTTGAGGGGAAGAGGGGCCCCTGAAATCCAGAATATGAAGGTGACATCTCCTGAAGCGTTTGTGAGAATGGCAGGGCTAGGGGCCAGGCAGGCACTGTCCACCACACGTCTGCCCCTAAGCCACAGCCTCTCCTGCCTGGTAGAAATACTCATCCATCCGCTGACCTGGCGCTCCAAGCCCAGATTTACAGCAGCAGTGACATAAAACATCCCCAGTGGGTGTTCCCCAGGGCCTCACCCTAAACTTCTCTCTGGGAAGAGATATTTGCAGCAAACTTGCTGGGGGGCTCAGTTATCCCAAGAAGTGTGTCAAGAGCTTCCTAAGGCCCCTCTGATTAGATGGTCTCCATTGGCCCAGTGAAAAAGATTTAAGGATTATCTTAATAATAAACCACCCAAGCAGCAGACAACCCAAGAGGGGCAAGATTTTAGCACCTGAAGTGGCGGCTTTGGGTCCTTTGTCAAGAATAGATGAAGGGTGTAAAAAACTCAACTTTTTCAGCAAAGCAAAGGGAGTCCAGGTGTCCCCAGGAGTCACAAGCAAATCGTTTGTGAAAAGGTAGTTTTATTATTTTTCTTCCTTTCTCCCCTACTAACAATTATTCTTGAAATAACAACCCCGGTCTTCCTCTCGGCTTTGATGACCCCAGTGAGCTGTGTGGGCTCCTGAGAGGCCAAAGCAGGTGAGCACAGCGGCTCCTCTCCTATGTCCTGGGTAGGGCATGGAGGCCCAGGTATGGCTGCAATTATCAGCTTTTCTGGGCATCTGCAGGAGATTTAATCTCAACTATGTGGCTCAGTCCTGGCACCTGGTGAAATGCATCTATTTTGGCCTGTCTACCTAGCAGATCAAGTGAGGCTACTCAAACTGGATCCTTGGCAACTTCCTGACCAAAAACCTCAACCTCATCAACCTCATCTTGTTCAAAGGGTGAGTGGAGAACCAACTTCAGATACATGGGGCTGGGACCCTCTGAGGGCTCGCATGGCCGGTCCAGGACAAATTGTGGGCCCAGGTCTGGACGAACAGGGTCTCTTGGATGGGGCCACACCATGAGAGAGTCCTGGGACCCAAGGACAGGCTAAACCAAGGCAAGAGGGAATAGGCTCTGTGTCCACATGTTCCCCGTAAACTTTTTCCTCCTTCTTCTCAACTTCATTCAAACTCGTCCCTCATGGAATGCCTTTCTCTCTGCGCCGCAAATGCACATGTTTTCCCCCATTAGAGGCAGATGCAGAACCAGGGGCAGTGACTTTCCTCTGGGGTGGGTGAATGAGCTCCAAAGCAAGGGCTCTGGGATGCTTCTGGAGGTGGGAGAGGACCGGAATGAACTCCTTCACTTAGAGCCAAATGGTGCTGCGGCCTACAAGACCCCATGGTCCGACCCTGCCTGCATGTCCCACTTCAACTTGCGTCCCTCCTCTCTTCGGGCCCCTGGAGCCACTCTGTTCCTGGAATGTGTCCAGCTCTTTCTCACCTCTCTACCTGGGGCCTGCTGTCCTGGAAATGCCTCATCCCACTCTCACCCTTTCCAAAGAGCTGCCTCTGTCCATCCTTCAAGTCTCAGCATAAAGACCCTCCTGGCCACCCAATCTGAAGTGTCTCTGCCACCCCCTTCTTTAGTTCCTTTGTAGCACTTATCATGATCTATCAATGTCTGCCGATGTATTGTCAGTGTTCTCCGCGTAGGATGTTTTCTCTCTTGTGCACCCACATATCCTAAATACTTAGCATGGCACCTAGCAGAGAGTAAGATTGCTTGCTGAAAAGATGGAGAATAGATGGGGCGGTTGGGGTGATTGGATTGGAAGAGGCGGGATGGGATGGGAAGGGAAAGAATGGGATGGGAAGGGAAAGAATGGGATGGGATGGGAAACGGTGGAATGAGACAGGATGGGATGAAATAATGGATGGGACTGGACGGGATGGGAGGAAGCATGGGTGGGGTGTGACGGCACGAACAAGTTGGACAGATGGGCTGGACCACTAGATGGACCAGTGCCCTCAAGCCTCCTGGTGGTCCTCTCTGATCCCAGCTTCCACTTTATACCTTTCCTCCTGGAGCTGAGGGCAGTCAGACTGGGTGTGGACTGACACTGCCCTCAGCCTGTCCAACTGATATGCCTATAGGACCTATATGCCAACATCTTCATGAAGTGCTGGCAGGAGTCCAAGAAGGTGTGCATGCAGCATCTCCTGCCTCTCAGGAGTCTTGGAGGTGGCAGCTTACCTGGCCTTAACCTTGTTCCCCTGGAGCAGTGAGATTCCCGCCCTGCCTAGTATTCACCTAACGGTGTGGCCCTGGCCCTGATTCTCCTGGGGCTCACAGAATATGTAGTAAGTCCTCAATAATATGGCAGATCTTCTGCTAAATTCTTCCTACCATCACAACCACCTGATGGAGGAGGTACCACTTTTTTTTTGGTTTACATTCTTTTTTTTTTTAAAGATTTTATTTTTTTCCTTTTTCTCCCCAAAGCGCCCCAGTACACAGTTATATATTCTTAGTTGTGGGTCCTTCTAGTTGTGGCATGTGGGACGCCACCTCAGCGTGGCTGGATGAGTGGTGCCATGTCTGCGTCCAGGATTCGAACCAAGGAAACACTGGGCCACCTGCAGCAGAGTGCGCGAACTTAACCACTCGGCCACGGGGCCGGCCCCAGGAGGTACCACTTTTATTCCCATTTTACAGCGGAGCAGGCAACTCGAGTGGCTCTGTGCCCAGGGTCACATAGCCAGAAATAATGGAGCTGGGACCTAGATCCAACTCTCCCTGACCCCAGTGCTTTGGATCACCAGACATTCCCTGAAGTGACTACCTTCCCCAAACTTTTAAGGGTCATTTGCCAAACTGCCCTCCCTCAAGTCCACACCTGCCTGGCTCTGACCTGTGTGGCCCTCTTCTGCAGAAATACCCCCAGCCTCCAGGGCAGCAGCAGCAGGTTTGAAATACAGAGTTGGGGGCATTATCACGTTTGCTTTGGTTTTCCTCATGTGGTTCCCCAGTTTTCGTGTCCTTGTTGGAGACAGTGGGCAGTGTGACCAACCAGCCCCTAGATGTCTCTGCCAGGATGGCCATTAACGGTTATCAGGTGGCTGGAGCAGAAGGGGAAGGGAAGTGCCTACGTTTGTGGGGAGGCGGTATCAGCACATGCTTCCTAGCCTGAAATCTTTGCTCCTTGAGCTGTGGTCCTACATGTGGATTCAGAGCTCAGACTGGCCTCAGAGCCTTGTTCTTGCTGTTCCTTCCCCCAAACATACTCTTTCCATCTTCTCCCTTGCCAGTTTCAAAAGAGAAGAGATCTGAGTCTCTTCTCCATCTGTCCTCTCTGCACCTCAGCCCATTCCAGATCATGTGCTTAGTGCTGACACACATCACCCCAGAGAACAGAAGCTCCTTGAGTGCAATGTGTCAACTCCTTGCCTCTCTGCTCCCATCACTAGCATGGGCCAGCTTTCTGACCTGTACCCCACCATCCTCCTTTCTCTCAGACCCTGTTCTCAATGAGATCTCAGCAACAGAACCTGGTCCCCTTTTCAGATGCAGATTAAGACCAGCTGACCCAGCAATATACTCTTCAATCCACGAGTGTCTCCCAAGCCCAAAGAAGCTACCGGGCATCCAGTTCCCACTTGTGCATTTCCTTCCCCTACCAGATACCAGAATCCTGTAAAGCTACAAGTATTAAAATGGAATGGACCTGGAATAGGATATGGGAGGCAAATCAATGCAACAGGAGCACAAAGATGAACCCAAATGACAATAAAAGAGGTGGCATTGCATCCTGATGTAGGTTCCTTTTTCTTCCAAGCCCACCATGCTGCTCCTAGCGAACTACAGACCAGAGGACGTAGTTCTTGCCAAGATCAAAAGTCATGCCAGTCTGCTATGGGGCATCAGCCCTGCCAACAGAGCAGCAATGGTCAAGGAACTAGCCAATACCACTTTCATCTACATCACCACCTTCTGGACCATTCAGAGGTAATCTGGGGTCATCCAAATCCACAGCCCTGTCTTAAGCCCCCAGTTGTTTGTGGGATCCTACAGGTAAACATTAAGAAGTTCTGAGCACTTTCAAAAATAATCATAATGACTGATCTTGAATGAAGACCACATAGTTGTCAGTCACTGTGTCAGTCTATCTGTCCTTCCTTCCTTCTCTCTCTCTCAAAAATAATTTCTATTTGGAATTTATCTATTGTTAGCCAATCTTTCGCTATGGTTAACTTTTTAGGATTAATCTTTGTTTTTAATTTTATAAAAGTATAATTGAGAAAAGTGTATGTATATATACATGTACACATATATATAATCAGTGCAAAGGTTGACGAATTTTCACAAACTGAACACACCGCTGTAAGCAGCACCCAGATCAAGAAACAGAACTTCACTACCCCTCAGTCGCTACACTCTCCTAAGGGAAACCCACCACCCTGACTTCTAAAAACACAGATTAGGTTTACCTTGCTGTTTTCTCAAAATTCACTGTTTTGCTTTGTTTTGTGAAACGATACCAGAATAAAACAAATACCAATTATTTTTAATTATATGGTTAGAAAGAACACGTTTTAAAAATGGACTAAGGAACAAACAATATTACTTGTCCCAAAAGTATTTTGGCATTATGTGAGTAGATCTTTTATTATCGTTTTGCCTTATGGTCTATTTTGTGTTTTGTGGTAGATTTTTTGAGGAATGAATGTGGAACATTAAATGGGATATATGAGGATGTAATGATGCTGGCTGAAGAAGAACATGTATTCATGATAACTTTTTTATTGCATCAAAATTTACATACAGCAAATTCACAGATAAGTGTGCAATTTAATGGAGTTTTGAGTAATGCAAATACCCACGTAACCACCACCCCAATCAAGACTGATAATATTCCTATCATCCCAGAAAGTTCCCTCATGGCCCTTCCAGTTCATGCCATGGCAACCACTGTTCTAATTTTTTTTTTTTTTTTTTTTGAGGAAGATTAGCCCTGAGCTAACTACTGCCAATCCTCTTTTTTCTGAGGAAGGCTGGCCCTGAGCTAACATCCGTGCCCATCTTCCTCTACTTCATATATGGGATGCCTACCACAGCATGGCATGCCATGTGGTGCCATGTCCACACCCAGGATCCAAACGGGTGAACCCCGGGCCGCTGAGGAGCAGAACGTGTGAACTTAACCGCTGCGCCACTGCCCGGTCCCCCACTGTTCTAATTTTGATCACTGTAGATCAGTCTTCCCTACTCGTGAATTTCATACACATGTAATCATAGACTATGTACCACTTGTACAACACAATGCTTTTGAGATTCATCTACATTGTTGCGTGTATCAGTTGTTTGTTCTTTTTTTAATATTGAGTAGGATCTCACTGTATAAATATATACAATTTATTTATTCATCCTTCTAATAGACATCTGAGTTATGCCCATTTTTGTGGACATATGTCCTCTTTTTCTCTTGAGTAAACACGTAGGAATGGAATTTGTTTTGTGATGAAGTGGTTCCAGGTTTAACTTTTTAAGAAACTTAGTTTCCAAAGTGAGTGTACCATCTTACACTCCCACCAGCAATGTATGAGAGCTGCAGTAGCCCCAGTTGCTCCACATCCTCTCCAACAATAGATATCATCAATCTTTTGAATTTTGACCATTCTGATGGGTGTGAGTGGTACGTCATTGTGCTTTTGTGTTTCCCTGATGACTAATGATAAGGAGTAACTTTATATGCACTTATTGTCTATTTGTATATCTTCCTTTGTAAAGTGTCTATTCAATATTGTTCTGTTTTTGGCTTTTACTGAGTTGTAGGAATTCTTTAAACATTCTGGATGTAAGTCCTTTGTCAGATGCATGTACGTAAATATTTCCTGCAGTCGGCGACTTGCCTTTGCATGCTGTCAGTGCTGACTTTTGCTGAGCAGAGGTTTTTAATTTTGAAGAAATCCAATTTGTCAATATATTTTTTTGCAGTTAGTGTTTTTTGGGTCCTCTCTAAGAAATTTCTGCGTACCTGAAGTTCATGAAGATATTCTTGTATGTATTCTGCTAGCTTTATAGTTCTAGCTTTTATGTTTAGGCCTATAACCTATCTCAAATTAATTTTAAACGTGATGTGGAGTAGAAGTCAAGGCTCATTTTTTTCTATACATTTTCCTAGTTTTTCCAGTCGATTTGCTGAAAAAAATGTTTCTTCTCACTGAAGGGGCCATTGCCTTCACATTTTTGTAAAAAATCGACTGAATACATACAAATCTATCTCTGGATTCTTCATTATGACCCACTGATCTATTTCTCTATGATTCCATCAATACCACACCATCTTGATTACTAGTTTTTGATGCGTTTTGAACTCAGGAAATGTGAGCTCTCCAACTTGGTTGTTTATTTTCAAGATTGTTTGGGCTATTCTAGGTCCTACGCACTTCCATTTCCATTTTAGAAACATCTTGTCAGTTCTACAAAAAATCTTGTTGCTATTTGGATTGAAATTATGTTGAAACTATAAATGTCCCTAGTTCGATTTGGAGAGAACTCACATCTTAACAATATTGAGTCTCCAAACCACGTACATAGTTTATCCATTTAGATCTTTAATTTCTCTTAGCAATGTTTTCTACTTTTTTATATACAGGTCTTGCACACTTTTAAAGTTATTCTTAAGTATTTTTTGATGCTATTTATCAATGAAATAGTTTTTAAAACTTCATTTCCAACTATTTGCTGCTAGAATAAAAAATATAATTTATTTTATATATTGACTTTGTATCCTGTGACCTTATTAAAAGTACTATTAGTCCTAATATTTTCTTTAAAAATTTTCACATAAATAATCACGGCATCCATAAATATAGAGAGGCTTGCTCTTTTTCCCCAATCTACACAGCATTTCTGCCTTGTTACACTAGCTGGGAATTTCAGTACAATAGTCAATAGGAATGGTTAAGAGCAGACATTCTTGCCTTGTTCCCAATCTTAGGAGAAAAGCCTTCAATGTTTCAGGATAAATATGATGTTAACTAGGATTTTCATATATGTCCCTTATAAGATTGAAAAAGTTGTCTTCTCATCCAAGTTTGCTAACACTTTTGGTCATGGACACAATTTTGGAATGGACAGTGAATTTTGTCAGACACTTTTTCTGTATCTTTTGAAATGATCATATGCTTTTACCCATTTATGTTAATATGGTGAATTATATTAGCTGACTTTTAAATGTTCTACCATCTTTCCATTCCTTGGAAAAACTCTACTTAGTAATGATGTATTATCACATTATAACCACTGGGTTCAATTTGCTAATATCACGCTAGGGATTTCTGTGTCTGTTTCATGAGGAATACTGGTCTGTAGTTTTCTTATGATGCCTCTGTCAGGTTTTGGTATCAGGATTATGCTGACTTCCTAAGATGATTTGAGAAATATTTTCTTTTCAGTTTTCTGAAAGAGTTTGAATAAGAGTTGTATTATTTCTTCCTTCTGTGTTTGATAGTACTCACCAGGAAAGCACTCTGGGCCTAGAATTTCCTTGCAGGAAGAATTCAATATCAAATTCAATTTTGTTAATAGATAATGGACCATTCAGAGTATTTCAAGTTGTATCAGTTTTGTTATGCTGTGTTTTTCAAGGAATTTGTCCGCCTCCTATAAGTGATGCAATTTATTGGCATAGAGTCTCTCATAATATTCCCTTATTTTTTTATGTTTGTAGTCTATAATGCTATCTTCTCTTTCATTTCTGATACTGGTAATTCGTGAGCTTTCTCCCTTTTTTCTTGTTCAGTTCTGCTAGGGATTTTACAAGAGATTTACCGAAATATAATTGACATATAATAAACTGCACATATTTAAAGTATACAATTTGATGAATGCTGACAAGTATACATCAGTGAAACCATCACCACAATCAAGATAATGAATATTTCCATCACCCACAAAAGTTTACTCATGCCTCACTGTAATTCCTCTCTCCCTCCACCCCTATCTCCACGCAACCATTGATTTGCTCTCTGGAACTATAGTTTGCATTTTCTAGAAGTTTATATAGATAAATTCATGCGGTATATACCATATTATTTGATCCGCTTCTTTCACTCAGCATAATGATTTTGAGACTCATCCATACTATTGCATGTATCACAAATTTGTTCTTTTTTATGGCTGAATAGCATGTTCTAAAGAAATACCAAAATTTATTTTTTCATTCACCTGGTGATGGACATTGGAGTTCTTTCCAATTTTTGCCCATAATCAATAAAACTAATATGAACATTCATGTATAAGCCTTTGGATGGATATATGCTTTCATTTCTCTACCTAAAGTAGAAATATTGGATCGTATGGCATATTTTTAACTTTTTAAAGAAATTATCAAACTGTTTTCCAAAGTAATTGTACAATTTTATATTTTCATCAGCAGTGTATGAGAATTCCAGTTGCTCCACATCTTCTCCAACATTCTATGGTCAGTTCAAAAAATTTTAGACATTCTAAAGGCTTAAAAAAACTATAAAATGATAGTTTTCAAAAATTATATAATAGTTTTATCATATTGTTTTAATTTGCAGTTACCTACTGACAAATGATGTTGAGCATCTTTTCATGTGTTTATTTGCCATCTACATATCTTCTTCAGTAAAGTGTCTGTTCAAATCTTTAGGTCACTTTCAAATTGGTCATTTGTCTTCTTATTAAAGAGTTGTTAGAGGTCTTTATATATTGCAGATAAAAGTCTTTTGTCAATTATATGTTTTGCAAATATTTCCTCCCAGGCTATGGCTTGCCTTTGCCTTCTCTTAACAGTGTCTTTTGAAAAACACAGCTTTTTAATTTTGATAACATCCACTCAGCATAATGCTCTTGTGATCCATCCAAGTTGTTGCATCTATCAATAATATGCTCCTTTTTATTGCTGAGTAGTATTTCATGGTATGGATGTACCACAATTTATTTAACCATTCACCCAGTGAAGTTCATCTGGGTTGTTTCCTTTTTATCTGTAAAATCTGTCTACAGGTTTTTGTGTAAACAAAAGTCTCCATTTCTCTGGATGAATGCCCAAGAGTACAACTGCTGGGTCATGCTGCATGTTTAGTTTCACAAGAAACTGCCAAATTGTTTTCCATAGTGGCTACACCATTTTACATTCCCCTTATCAACGTATGAGTGATCTGGATTCTCCACAGCCTTGCCAGCATTTGATATTATCACTATTTATTTCAGCCACTCTGGTATATGTGCAGCGATAGCTCATTGTGGTTTTAATTTGCATTTCCCTAATGGCTAATGATGTTGAACAATTTTTCATGTGCTTATTTGCTTATCTGTATATCCTCTTCAGTGAAATGTCTGCTCATGTTTTTTGCCCATATTCTAATTAAATTGTTTGCTTTTTATTGTTGAGTTTCAAGAATTCCTTATGTATTCTAGATACAACTGATTTGTTAAATATGTAATTTACAAGTATTTTCTCACAGTCAGTAGTTTGTCTTTACATCCTTCTTAAGAGGGTGTTTTGCAGAGGAAACATTTTAAATATTGATGAGGTTGAATTTATCAATTTTTCCTTTTATGGACCATGCTTTTTGTACCAACTTTCTTTTGTCTAGCCCTAGATCCTGAAGATTTTCTCTTCTGTAGTGTTCTAAATGTTTATAGTTTTATGTCTTACGTTAATTTCATAATCTGTTTTGAGTTAATTTTTGCATGTTTGCTCAGTGTTCTTTTTTTTTTTTTTTGCCTATGAATATCTAATTGCTCCTCCAGCACCATTTGTTGAAAAGGATATCCTTCCTCTGTTGACTCGCTTTCTCATCTTTGTAAAAAATCAGCTGGGCATATTTGTGTGGGTCTATTTCTGGGTTCTCTATTCTGTTCTATTTTCCTATGTATCTATCCCTTCACCAATACCACCCTGTCTTAATTACGGTAGCTCTAGGAATCCCTCCAATACCAGTTTTGATTACTGTAGCTCTATAGTAAGCCTTAGTGTCAGGTAAAGTAATTCCTCCCACTTTACTCTTTTTTGTTGTTTTAGCTATTCCAGGCCTGGTGCCTTTCTACATAAATTTTAGAATATGGTTATGTCTATTAAAAAAAACTTGCGTGGATTTTGATAGGAATTGCATCAAACATATAGATCAATTTGGGGTGAAGTGACATCTTCATTATATTGAATATTCCAACACATGAATATGGTATGTCTCTCCATTTAGTTAGGTCTTTGATTTATTTCCTCAGCGTCTTATAATTTTCAGCATACAGATCCTGCACATATTTTGTTAAGTTTCTACTAAGTATTTTGTTTTCCTTGGAGTGACTGTAAATACTATGGCATTAAAAAAATACTTTATTTTCTCTAGAGCAGTTTTAAGCTTCACAGCAAAACTGAGAAGGTACAGAGATTTCCCATATAGCCCCCGTCCAAAGGCACAGCCTTCCCCATCAACATCATCCACAAGCATGGTACATTTGTTACAATTTACAAAACTACACTGACACATCATTATCACCTAGAGTCCACAGTTTACATTAGGGTTCACTGTTAGTGTTGTACATTCCATGGGTTTAAACAAATGTCTAATAACATGTATCCAACATTACAGTACTATATAGAGTATTTTCACTGCCTCAAAATTCTGTCCCACCTATTCATCCTCCCTCCCCTCTAACTCCCAGCAAACACTTATGCTTTTACTGTCTCCACAGTTTTGCCTTCTCTAGAATGTCATATAGTTGAAATCATACAGTTAGACTTCGCCTTTTCAGATTGGCTTTTTACTTAGTAATATGCATTTAAGTTTTCTCCCTGTCTTTTTATGGCTTGATATCTCATTTCTTTTTAGCTCTGAATAATATTCCATTGTCTGGATGTACCACAGTTTACTTATCCATTCACTTACTGAATGACACCTTGGTTGCTTCCAAGTTTGGCAATGATGAATAAAGCTGCTCTAAAAACCTGTGTGCAAGTTTGGTGTGGGCATAAATTTTCAACTCCCTTAGGTAAATATCAAAGAATTCAATCGTTGGATCATATGGTAAGAGTATGTTTAGTTTCGTAAGAAACTGTGAAACTGTTTTCTAAAGTGCCTGGACCATTTTGCATTCCCACCAGCAATGAACAAAAGTTCCTGTTGCTCCACAGCCTCGTTAGCATTTGGTGTGGTCAGTGTTCTGGATTTTGGCCATTCTAACAGGTGTGAGGTAGTATTTCCTGGTTTTAATTTGCACTTCTCAGATGATATAATGTGGAGCATATTTTTACACATTTATTTGTCATCTGTATATCTGTGGTGAGGTGTCTGTTAAGGTCTTTGGCCCATTTTTTAATAAGGTTGTTTGTCTTCTTATTGTTGAGTTTTAAGAGTTCCTTGCATATTTTGGAGAACTGTCCTTTATCAGATATGCCTTTTGCATATATTTTCTCCCAGCCTGTGGCTTGTCTTTTCACTCTCTTGACAGTGACTTTCACAAAGCAGAAGTGTTTAATTTTAGTGAATTAGAGTTTGTAAATTCTTTTCATGGATTGTGCCTTTGGTGAACTTCACGTGTTCTTCTCATCCCCAACCCCCCAACTTAGGTGGGACAGGATGCTATTGTGGGCTGGAGTTGGGTATTTCCCTTCCCCGGGGTCAGTTAGGCTGTGGTTAACTAGTTCTTCAGAGGGCATGCCTTATTAAGAAGAACAGAATGCTCTGTCTTATTTCAAAATAGTTCCTTTTCCCTACCCCTGCCAGGAGGTCAAGAGGAATTTTCTTCAATATTCATTATGAGGACCCAGTTGACCTCCTGAAGGTAAAATTCGCAAACGAGTAGGGGCCCTCCCATGACTGGGTCCCCTTGGAGCTTTTATCTCTAAGACTTGTCCATGCTGAGCCTCCCACAATTCGTCAATTACAGTTCAGTTTTCCCCTACCTTAACAGTGGTTCACATGGAGATTTCTACTTGTGGGTTTTTGCTGTTCAGTTGTGATTCTCTGTATTTGCCTGTTGGTCTCTCCCATTTAGGGGGCCACTGTTTGCTCTGTGGCCTCACTTCTGTGATAGATCTAAGAAGACACTGATTTTTCAGTTTGTTCATCTTTGTACTTGTTTTTAACATAAAGTGGCAACTTCCAGCTTCTTACATGCCATACCGAAAACCAGAAGCCCAGGATTGTGTTTTAAATTTTGGTTTCCACTTGTTCACTGTTAACATATACAAATGTGACTGATTTCTGCATATTGATCTTGCATACTGCAACATCACTGAACTCATTTATTACTACAAGTTTCTTTTTTTCTTTTCAGACAATCATGTCATGTGCAAATACAAACAGTTTTATTTCATTCTTTCAATCTGTATGCCTTTTCTTTCTTTTGCTTGCCTTATTGGATAGAACTTCCAGTACTATGTTGAATAAGAGTGGTGAGACTGGACATCCTTGAATTGTTCTTAACCTTAAGAAGAAAGCAATCTATCTTTTACCATAAATTATGATGTCAATTGAAGATTTTTGTAGTTGTTCACTATTGGGTTAATATCCCTTCTATTCCTAATTTGTGGAAAGGAGTTTTTATTGTAAACGGATACTGAATTTTGTCACAGGCCTTTCCTTCACCTGTTGAGAAGACCATATGCTTTTCTTCTATGGTGTGTAGATATGAACTACACTCATTTATTTTCTAATGCTAAACCAGCCTCAGTTCCCAGGGTAAACCTCACTGTATTATCAAGTACAACATAAATACATAACTGAATTCAGTTTCCAAGTATATTGTTGAGGAATTTTGCATCTATGTTTAGGACGGATAGTGTTCTGTAGTTTTCTGTTCTTGTAATATGTTTGCCTGGTTTTGGTCTCAGAGTAATACTGGCTTCATAAAATGAGTTTGGAAGTATACTCTCCTCTTTTATTTTCTGGAAAAGTTGGCATGGAATTGGTATTATTTCTACTTTAAATGTTTGGTAGAATTCACCAGTAAATCCATTTGGGCCTGGAGTTGTCTTTGAGAGGTGGCTTTAAAATTCAAATTCAATTTAATAGCTATAGGGCTATTATTCGGGTTACATATTTAATCTTGAGTTTTTGTAGTTTGTGTCTTTTAAAGAATTTGTCCATTTTACCTCAGTTGCTAAATTCATTGACAAAACATTGTTTGTAATACTCACTTAACATCCTTTTCATATCCATAGGATCTTTAATAATAGTCTCTCTCTGATTCTGAGACTGGCAATTTGTATCTTCTCTTTTTCCCTGATCTGACCAAAGTTTATCAATTATATTCATATTCTCAAGAAATAAATTTTTGACTTTATTTTCTATATTATTTTTCAGTTTTCTCTTGTCCTTTGGGTTTAATTTACCTTTCTTTCTTTTAGTTTTTAAAGGTGGAAGTTCAGGTCATTCATTTGAATTTTTTCCTACTTTTCTAATACAAGCAGTTAATGCTTGAAATTTCCCTCTACGTATTAGATGCACCTCACAAATTTTGTCATGTTTTAATTTTTATTCAGTTCAAATATTTTATCCTTTCTATTGTGATTTCTTCTTTAAGCCATGGATTATTTACAAGTATGTTCTTTACTTTCAAATATTTGCGATTTTTCAGATATTTTTACACTGATTTCTAATTTAATTCCATTGTAGTCAGAGAATATTATTTGTATAATTTCAGTCTTTTAAAATGCATTGAGAATTGTTTTATGGCCCACAATATGATCTATCTTGACAAATGTTTCACGTGCCCTTGAAAGAGTGCATGCTCTGCTGTTGTTATTGATAGCATTGTTTAAGTCTTTCATTACTGACTTCCTGTCTACCTGTCTTATCAACTACTGAGGTGTTGAAAACTGCAATTAACTCTGGATTTTTCTATTTCTCCTCTGAAATCTGTCAGTTTTTGCTCATGTAATTCAAACTCTATTAGTTGGTATATAAATATTTAGTACAATTAGGTCCTCTTGATGAATCATCCCCTTTTTCATTACGAACCTCTTTATCCTTGTAATATTTCTTGCTCTTAAATCCACTTCGTCCTATTTAACAGAGTAGCTGCAGCTTTCTTTTGATTAGTATTAGTATTCTATCTTTTTCCACCCTTTTTTAAGTCTTGAAGTGGGTTTCTTACAGACAACATAGAGTTGGGTTATTTTTATACATGCAATGCTACAAATCTCTTCCTTTTAACTGGTGCATCCAAACTATTTGTATTTAATGTGATAATTGATATGGTTGAGTTTAAATTATCTTATTGCATGTTTTTATATGTACCATTTGTCTTTCATTTCCTTTTGCCTTTTTGTGCCTGGAGAGAATTTCAAGGCCATTGCACAGGGGATGGGAATGCAAACAGAGTCCAGTGAGTTGAGCAGAGTTTGGGGTTTAGGGAGGCCAAGGTGGTGAGAATGTGTGAGTCTGAGTAGGGAGAAGTGAAAGCTGAACACAGAGAAAACATTAAACATCTGCAGAGGGTTCCCCTTGAGTCTGTAGCTGAGTGTTGATCATTACATGTGTGCAAAGAAACTATCTAGGTGGTAGAAAAAAGTGCTGGAAAGCAACAAAAATAATAATGCCTGGAGCTCAAACTGGGCCAGGAATAATGTGTATTCCCATGATTCATAGTGGAAAGTCCTTGTAACACATGGGGCACAGAGAGGTGCTCAGGGATCACTGTCTTATCTGTTGCTCATTCTTTATTTCATTGCTTTCTGCTTTTATCTTTATTATTTCCTTTATTCTCTTACTTGGTGTTAATTTGCTCTTCTTTTTCTAGCTTCTTAGATGGTAAATTATATCACTGATGTTTAAACCTTTGCCTCTTTTCCAATACAAATTAAAATCTATAAATATCCCTTTAAGGACTGCTTCAACTGCATCTGACAAATTTTGATATGTTGAATTTTCATTATCATTCAGTTTGAAGTATTAAAAAATTTTCTTTGTCATTTCATCTTTGACCTACATGTTATTTAAACATGTGCTGCTTAATTTCCAAATATTTGGGAGTTTTTTCTATATAGCTTTTTTTATTGACTTCTAATTTAAGTCCATTGTGTTCATAGGAAGGAAAAAAACCTCTGTAAGTTTTCAATCTTTTGACATTTATTGAGAGATTTTATGGCCCAGCATATGGTCTATCTTGATGTACATTCCATGTTTATGTGAAAGAATGTATATTCTGTAGTTACTGGGTGTCGTGTTCTGTAAATGTCAATAAAGAAAGGTGGTTGATAATGTTGTTGGAATCTTTTGTATGTTTACTGACTTTTTGGTCTATTTTTTGGGGTCTGATTTTACATCAGTTTCAGAGAGGAGTGTTAAAATCCATCTATGATTGTGGATTTTTCTATCCTTTTGGTTCTATCAAGTTTTTACTTCATGCATTTTGAAGCTTTGGTATTAGATGCATATACATTATGATTGTTATGTTTTCCTGATGGATTGTGAAATGTTTTTCATGATGAAATGTTTTTTATCTCTGGTAATATTTCTTTTCTTATAGTCTACTTTGTGTGATATTAATGTAACTATACCAACTTAATTGTGTTTGTTGTTTGTATGGTATGTTTTTTTCTATCCTTTTAGTTTTAACCCATGTTTTCATGTTTTTTCTGTTTCTTGCAGATGACATGTAACTGGATCTTGCATTTTTAAAACTAATTGGACAATATTTACCTGTTAATTGGAGTGTTTAGTCCATTTGAATTTTAATACAGTGATTGATAAAGCTGAATTTATGCCTATCATTTTGCTGTTCTTTCAATGTCTTTTTTTTGCTTCTGTTTTTCTTTTTTTACCTTCTATTGGGTTAACAGAAAACTTTTAGTATTTCTAATATTCCACTTTAATTCCTTATTATCTTTTAAAATATGCATCTTTACACTTTGTTTCTGATGCTTGTTGCAGGGATTATAATATGCATTCCTTTTTTTCCCCAATTTTTTTTATTGTGGTAAAATACACAAACATAAAATTTACTATCCGATCATTTTTAAGTGTACAGTTCAGTGGCATTAAATACATTCTTAACACACTACCATCACCACCATCCATTTCCAGAACTTCTTTTATCTTGTAAAATTGAAACTCTATCCCCATTAAACACTAACTCCTCATTCTTCCCTTTCCTCCAGCCCCTGGCAACCACCATTCTAGTCTCTATGATTTTGACTATGCTAAGTACCTCATATATAAATGGAATCATACAGTATTTGTCTTTCTGTGACTGCCTCATTTCATTTAGAATGATGTCCTCAAGATTCATCCATGTTGTAGCATGTGTCAGAATTTCCTTCCTTTTTAAAGCTGAACTACATTCCATTTTATGTATATACCACATTTTGCTTATCTATTCATCCATTGATAGACACTTGGGTTGCTTCCACATTTTGTGAATGCTGCTGCTATGAACATGGATATACAAATATATTTTTGAGATCCTCGTTTCAATTCTTTGGGGTACATACCTAGAAGTAGAATTGCTGGATCATATGGTAATTCTATTTTTAATTTTTTTAGGAACTACCATACTGTTTTCCACAGAGGCTGTATCATTTTAGATTCCCAACTGACAGTGCACAAGAGTTCCAATTTCTCTGCATTTGCACCAACAGTTTTACTTTGTTTTTTTCATAGTAGCCATCCTAATGGGTGTTGGGTAGTATCTCACTGTAGTTCTGATTTCCATTTCCCTAATGATTAACGATGTTAAGCATCTTTTCATGTGCTTATTGGCCATTTGTATATCTTCTTTGGAGAAATGTCTATTCAAGTCCTTTGCCCATTTTGGAATCGGGTTGTTTTTGTTGTTGTTGTTTAGTTTCAGGAGTTCTCCAGATAATCTAGATATTAATCCCTCACCAGATATATGATTTACAAGTATTTTTCTGCCATTCTATGGGCTGTCTTTTCACTCTGTCGATAGTGTCTTTTGATGCACAAAGTACTAAAACTTTCATGAAATCCATTTTATCTATTTTTTCTTTTGTTGCATGTGCCTTTAGTGTCATATCCAAAAAATCACTGCCAAATCTAATGTTATGAAGGTTTTGCCTTATGTTTTCTTCTAAGAGTTTATAGATTTAGGTCTTACATTTAGGTCTTTGATAGATATTGAGTTAGTTTTTGTACATGGTGTTAGGTAAAGGTCCAATTTCATTCTTTTACATGTGGATATCCAGTTTCCCCAGCATCATTTGTTAAAAACACTATGCTTTCCCCATTGAATTGTCTTGACATCCTTGTCAAAAATCATTTGTCATACATATGAGGGTTTATTTCTGGGCTCTCTATTCTAGTCCATGGTCTGTATGTCCCTCTTTATGCTAATACCACAATGTTTTGATTATTGTAGTTTTGTAGTAAATTTTGAAATCACAAAGTGTGAATCTTCTGGCTTTGCTCTCCCTTTTCAAAACACTGTTTTGGCTATTTGGAGTCCCTTGAGATTCCATACGAATTTTAGAATGAGTTTTTCTATTTCTGCAAAAAGTGTCAGTAGGGTTTTTATAGGGATTCCATTGAATCTGTAGATTGCTTCAGGTAATACTGACATCTTTAACAACATTCAGTCTTCCAATCCATGAACATGGGATGTTATCATTTACTTCATCTTTAATTTCTTTCAGCAATGTTTTGTAGTTTTCATGACAGTCTTTCACCCCTTAGTTAATTCCTAAGTACTTTATTCTTTTTGACGCTATTGTAAATTACATTGTCTTAATTTCCTTTTCAGGTTGTTCATTCTTAGTGTGTAGAAATGCAACTGATTTTTTTGGTTGACTTTATATGAATTCACTTAATTCATATTTTATAAATTCATTTATTAGTTCTAACAATTGTTTTGTGGAGTTTTTAGGATTTTCTACATATAAGATCATATCATCTGTGAACAAAGATAATTTGACTTCTTCCTTTCCAATTTGGATGCCTTTTCTTTCTCTTTCTTTCCTAATTGCTCTGGCTAGAACTTCCAGGACTATGTTGATTAGGACTGGCAAAATTGGACATCTTTGCCTTGTTCATAATCTTAGAAGAAAATTTTGCAGTCTTTTATCATTGAATATGATGTTATTTACCCATTCATCTGTTGATGGACACTTGGGTTGCTTTCACCTTTGGCTACTGTGAATAATGCTAAGAACATGGGTGTGGCACTGATTTTTTTTTTTTTTTTAAAGATTTTATTTTTTCCCTTTTTGCTCCCCAAAGCCCCCCGGTACATAGTTGTATATTCTTCGTTGTGGGTCCTTCTAGTTGTGGCATGTGGGATGCTGCCTCAGCGTGGCTTGATGAGCAGCGTCATGTCCGCGCCCAGGATTCGAACCAACAAAACACTGGGCTGCCTACAGCGGAGCGCGTGAACTTAACCGCTCAGCCATGGGGCCAGCCTTTTAAAATTTATATTTTAAATGTTCACTGCTGATATGTAGAAATATAACTGATTTTTGTATATTGGCCTTGCATCCTGTTACTCTACTAAAATAATTTTATATTTTAGGGACTTTTTTTGTAGATTCCAATGTATTTTAGAATTTTCTATGTAGCCAAACAAGTCATCTGTGAATAAAGATAGTTTTATTTACTGTCAATGCTTTCTACTTCTTTTTCTTGCTTTATTATTACACTTATTAGGAATTTGAGTCTGACAGTGAATAGAAATGGTGAGTAGACACCCTTGCCTTGTTCCTGATCTTAGAGGAAAAATCTTCAGTCTTTCACCATTAGGAATGATGCTAGCCATAGTTTTCTTGTAGATGCCCTCTACTAGGTTAAGGAAGGACCCTACTGCTCACTATTTGCTGAGAATTTTTATCATAAGTGGATGTTGAATTTTGTCAAGTACATTTTTCTCATGATCATATGATGTTTTCTTCTTTAGTCTGTCAATCTGATAAATTACATTGATTTATTTTCTAATGTTCAACCAGTCTTGTATTCCCAGGATAAATTCCATTTGCTAATGATGCATTACCTTTTTATATACTGCCAGATTTGATTTACAAATATTTCGTTGATGATTTTGTGTATATACTCATGAGGTATATTTATCTTTAGTTTTCTTTTCTTCTAATGTCTTTGGTTTTGATATCAGGGCAATGCTGGCCTCATAAAATGAGCTGCAAAGTGTTCTCACCTCTTCTATTTTCTGGAAGAGCTTGGGTAAAACTGGTATTATTACTTCATTAAATGTTTGGTAGAACTTGCTTTTGAAATAATCTAGGCCTGGAGTTTTGTTAGAAAATTTTAAACTAACAATCCAACTTATTTAGTAGATATAGGCATATTTAGATTATATCTTGAGTTTTGGTGTTTTGGGCCTTTCAATTAATTTCTCTGCTTCATCTAAATTACTGAATTTATGGCACAGAGAGATCACCTTAATATCTGTAGTGACATCCCATCTTTCATTTCTGATATTTATATCTTCTTTCTTCTTATTTTGGTCAGTCTGCCTAGTGTTATCAAGTGTATTGATCTTTATTTGAAAAGATAATTTTTTTGATCTTTATTTGGAAAGTTATTTCAAACAACTAACTTTTGGTTTCATTTATTTCCTCTATTTTTCTGTTTTAATTAGACTAATTTCTGCTCTTACCTTTATTATTTCTTTCCTTCTGCTTTGAGTTTAATTTGCTCTTTTTCTACTTTCCAATGTAGAATCTTAGATTATTTATTGGATACTTCCTCTTGGATCCATGGGTTATTTAGAGATGGTTGTTTAATTTCCAAATTATTGTGGATTTTCCAGATCTATTATCGATTTCTATTTTAAATCCATTATAGCCAACGCATATAAATTGTATAATTTTAATTCCTTTAAGGTTGTTAACTTTTTAATGGCCCAGAATATGATTTATTTCAGTGATTGTCCCTTTGCACTTGAAAAGATAAGTATTCTGTTACCATTGGCTGGAGTAACCTGTAAATGTCAACTAGGTCAAGTTGATAGTGTTGTTCAGGTTTTCCATTCTTGCTGATTTTCTATTTATTCTACTGATTATTGAGACAGAAATGATGACATCTCCAAATATAATTGTGGATTTGTCTATTTCTCCTTTCAGCTCAATCAGTTTTTGTCTTGTGTAGTTTGGTAGTCTGTCATTGGGGGCATCCATGTTTAGGACTGCTACGTCTTCTTGGTGAATTGATTCTTTTATCATTATGTAGTGGTCCTGTTTATACCTAGTAGTTTTCTTTGTTCTGAAGTCCTGTCTGATATTAATATAGCCACTTCTTTTTCTGTCCTTTTACTTTTAGCCCATCAACATGAGGAGCCAGCAAACTTTTTCTATAAAGGGCCAGTAATTAAATATTTTAGGCTTTGTGGCCATATATGGTCTCTGTCTCCTCTTCCTTCTCCTCCTTTTCTTTGTAACCCTTAAAAATTGCAAAAACTATTCTTTAAAACAAGCCATGGGCTGGATTTGGTCTGTGGGCCAGTTTGTTGTTGGTCCCTATATAACTATATTTAAGGTGCATTTCTCACAGACAGCATCTAATTAGGTTCTTTTTTCTTTTTCAATCCAGTGTGGTAATATCTGTTTTTAATTGCTGTGTTTAGACCATTCAGATTTAATGCAATTATTGCTATAGTTGAATTTAGGTCTACCATTTTTTTATTTTTCTTTCTCATTATTTTCTCTATTCTCTTTTCTGCCTTCTTTCAATTATTTGAATTTTTTTAGTATTCCATTTATTCTGTCTACTGGCTTTTTGGCTATATCACTTTGCATTACATTTTAGTTGTTGCTTTAGGGATAATATACATACCTAACCTTTCACAATCTATTTAGAGTTAACATTTTACCACTGCACGTAAAATATAGAAGTCTTATAATCACATAAGTATCTTTACCTTCTCTATGTTAACTTCTGTATGTTATAGTTGTCATATGTATTACAGCCACATACACTGAACCTCCCCAACAATGTTATCACATTTGCTTTTTAAAGTTATACATATTTTAATAAAGTACTTAACAGAAGAAAAGTAGTCCATTACACTTGCCGAGATATTTGCCTTTTCTGTTGTTTTTCCTTCATTCCCTATATTCCAAGTTTTATTCTGGTATCATTTCCTTTTTGTTTGGAGAATATTCTTTTATATTTCTTTTAGAGCAGATCTGCTGGTGATGAATTATTTTGGTTTTTTCTTCTTCTGAATACTCAGAAGACATATGTCTTTATTTTGCCTTCATTCTTGAAAAATATTTTTGCTGGACTTAGAATCCTGAGTTGACAGTTCTTTTGTTGCATACTTTAAAGATGTTGTTTTGTTTTCCTTTCTTTTGACCACCATTGTTTCTGATGAAAAATCTTCAGTCATTGTTTCCCTCCATGTAAAATGTCATTTTTCTTTGGCTGCTTTCAATATTTTTCTTTATCTTTAGTTTTCAGGAATTTGATTCTGATGTGTCTGGGTGTGGTTTTCTTTGAGTTTATCCTGTTTTGAGTTCTCTAAGCCTCCTGAACCTATAAATTTATGTCTTTTGACATATTTGGGAAGGGTTAGCCATTATTCTTTCAAAAAATTGTTTTTGGATCCTGGTGGAAACTGTGACTGTTTGGGACATTCAAAATAAGTTCTAGAGATTTACTGCAAAACACAGGGCCTATGATTAATGATTAACAACACTGTATTGTATACTTTAAAAACTAGCTAAGAGGGTGGATCTTATGTTAAGTGCTCTTATCAGAAAAAGAGAAAAAAATAAAGAGGCAGGAAGAAACTTTTGGAGGTGATGGATAAGGCCATGGCCTTGATAGTGATGATAACGTCATGGGTGTATTCATAGCTCCAAACACATCAATTATCTATAATTAATTTTTAAATTATAATTTTTCATAATTTGTTAAAAATATATAATTTAATGCATTAAATATCTATGGCCTGTATATCAATCATACCTCAATAAAGTGGTTACAATTTTTTTTCCTGCACCAATCTCCTCCTCTTCTCTTTTAGGGATTTTAATAAGAGTGTTACACCTTTTAATATTGTTTAATAACTCCCTGAGGCAGTCACTTTTTGAAATCCTTTTTTTTCTCTCATTCTTCAAATTAGGTAATTCCTATTGATCTACCTTCAAATTTACTCTTCCCTCTGTAATCTTCATTCTGCTATTAGCCTATCCAGTGAAATTTTCGCATCATATACTTTGCTTTTCAGTTAGAAAATTTTGATTCTTTTTAAATAACCTTTTTCTTTTATAAAATTTTACCTTTTTAGAAGGCTTGCAAAGATAATATGGAGTGTTTCCAAATACCCCTCATCCAGTTTTCCCTAATGTTAACATCTTACATTACCACATACCAAGGTAGATTTGTAAAAAGTAAGATGCCAACACTGGTACATTACTATTACCTAAACTCCAGACTTCACTCAGATTTCACCAGTTTTTACACTTATGTCCTTTTTCTGTTCCAGGATACCACATCACATTTAATGATTCTTATAGCTTGTCTTTCTTTGCCAAAACTTCTATTTTTCCATTCATTTCAAGACTCTTCAGCTTTACCTCATGAACAATGATTAGAACAGCTGCTTCTAAGTTTTTGTCTGATAACTCCAACATCTGGGTCATCTCAGAGTTGTCATCTTTTGACTGCCTTTTCCCTTGAGATTTGGTCAGATTTTCCTGGTTCTTGGTATACCAAGTAACGTTGGATTTTTATCCTGGACATTTTGGTTGTTTCTGTTATTGAAGACAACTGGATCCTGTTAAAAATGCTCTGGAGAAGGTTGATTTCCTTCTCCTTTTTTCCCTTTCTTCCTCCCCATTCCTCTCCTGTTCTCTTGTCCTTCTTCTGTTTTCACAGGCAATCTACTCAGCTAGGTTCACACTGCAAGTTCTTTCTCTCCTTCTGTGGGCGGTGATTCCGCTGTCATTTCGGTCTTCCAAACTTTGGCGGAGCTGTTTGCCCAGTGCGCATCCCACTCAGAGGATAGTGCGGAACCTGAGTGGTGGTGTATAAGGTAGCTCAGCTCTCAAAGCCTTTCTACTTCCCTGCCTATGGGACCAGGGCCTATCCAGTCCCGTGTGAGTGTTCACTGTACCCTCTGCTCCTGCAGGTGGTTCTTCCCCAGCCATGGGGAGCTTGCTCATGTGCGTGTGCTCAGCAGGACTTGGCTGAAGACTCAGGAAACCCTCTGCAGAGCCCTGGATCTCTTTGTCTCCGGGCAGGTCTCTGTCCTGCAACCTCCAGCCACCAGGGCCTGGGCCTTCCTGAATCCCCAACTCTGAAGCTTCAACTCGGGAAGACCACCGGGCTCTGATTGGGTCACTCCTCCCTGTACTGTAGCCTGGGGCAACTCGTGGGCTCACCATACTCATTTCCTTTCTCAAGGATAACTCTCTGTGCTGCCTGTTTTCTAGTTTCTGGAAACCACTGATTTCTATACATTTGTCTGGTTTTCTTACTTGTTTAAGGCAGTCAGATAAATCAAGTCCCTCCACTCCATCATGGCTGGAAACGGTGGTGAAACCAAGTTTAAGGGGATGTTAAACACAGACTGTGGTTCCTTCCCCCAACATCATGATTGTCACCTGCTCTGGCAGCCGGAACTCCATCTTCTCACACTCAAGCCCGTAAGATTGTGGCTTTTCATTGGAATTCTGGCCACCCTGTGCTAATGGCTGGGCAGAGTCCTCAGGGGAAAAGTCATGTAAACATGGATCTCTCTCAGCGTGCTTCCCTTCTTTCAAGGCTTGAGCCCCCTTCAATTTCTTATTGCATGTCCTTATCCAGTGTCTTCAAATAGTTGTCTTTCATATTTATCAAGTTTATACTTGTTACCCATGGTTCTTCCATGACCACTGATGCCATTTTGACCCTCAGAACCTCCTGTCAGGTGGACATCAGTACCGTGTTCTCCTTTTTACCCATGAAGGGTCTGATGATCAGGGTGATTGGGTCACTGGGCAAGGTCACATGGCCAGGAAATGGCAGAGCTGGTGCAGGCAGGACCGCACAGCCATGTCTTACCCAGGCACTACAGGAGATGGGAATGCAGAGTCCTGATGGAAAGCAGAGGTGGAACTTGGTTTTTAGGGTCAGATGCCTGGGAATTGTGGCCCCTACAATGTTTGCTCTCACTGGTCCTCTTTTGAACCTTGGGCCTTCACTGGGACTTGAATTCATCTCAGCTAAATCTGAGTGTAGACTCGCGTTCCCCGTCCGCAAGTGAGAGGGGCAGGCATCTGGTGAACTGCAACCAGAGGGCTCTCTTACAGGTGTGAATTCAACCTGTCTTGTTTGCTGGAGACACCTCAAAGGCGCCCACTGTTCTCAGAATAAAAACATCTCCCGCCTGTGTCCTGCCCACCACTCCCACCTCACCCTCATCCCTACACCCTCCTCTCCTTTCCAGAGACGCTGGCCTCCTTTCTGCTCCTCTAGCTTATCATGGCCTCTCTCACCCCAAGGCCTTGGCACAAGCAGTGCCCTCCGCTGGAAACTATTTCTTCCATCTTCAGCACCATTTAATACTCACTCATCCTTGCAAGCTCAGTTCAGACATCACTTCCTGGAGGGAAGCCTTCCCCACCTGGCCCTCCCCCCCGGCCCTGTCTCCCGCGGCGCTGTCCCTTCTGCTATCACCGCCATCTGCTGTGGGCTGTTGATTTATAGCACATTTTCTTACCGGAGCCAGGGAGGAAACCGGACTGGGCCGTCGTCCATCCACAGGAGGAAACAGCGCCTTCCTCGGGGGCCCATGGCAGCGCCGTGCGCTCCAGGCCCTTCCCACCCGAGGCGTCCAACCCGCGGGGCGCACTGCTCGGTTTCGGAAAAACTCAAAAAAAAAAAAAAAAAAAAAAAACCCTTTGCAGGTGAGGGCAGCGCGCAGGGCCCTCGCGGTGCACTCGGAACCTTCCCAAGACAGCGGGGCGGGCGGCGGGCGGGCTCTGCCCCGGTCCTCTTGGCGGGTGCGGGGACGGCTGCTCCCCACGGGGAACAGGGGTCCCGCGGCCGGGCCACCTCCTGTTGTCAAAACGCCAACTCTCCCCTCGTCACGGGAAGTGACACCCTCGCGCCAGACTCTCGCGGTGGCCCGGCCTAGGCGGCTGGGCCCGGTTCAGACGCCCACATAGTGTCAGACGAGGAGACCGAGGCTCGGCAGTGAGCGCCCCGCGTAGGCCAGCAGGGAGCAGCCATGTCCGGCCAAGGCCTGGCGCCCACAGACCCTCCTTGGGCAGCCACCAGCGAGCCTGTGCCACGGCGGGCGCCTCTTCCGGCGTCTTCCCAGCAGCCCCCGCGCGGAACCGGAAAGACGCGCCGCCCCGCCGCCTGCCCCGGAAGAAGGATGCCCCGGGCCGCGCGCCAGACTGGCGCGTGTCCCCACCTCGGGCTGTGCCAGGGCCCCACAGGGCTGGGAGAGGAGGGCGCTCCGGGGGCGGAGGGCGGAGGCCGGGGCCCTAGCGAAGACCCCGACTCCCTGAGGGCGGGTTCTCCTTTGTCGCCCTTTCCTTTTGCCCTTGGGGACTGAGCGGGCCTGAGATGAAAACAACGGCCTTTCAGCTTTTCTCAGGTGGTGAATCCTGGTAGCTGGGCTGAACGGGGACGCCTGGGGGCACAGGCTGGGACGGGAGGGAAGCTGGCCCCACGGTGCCGGTGGCTGCGCTTGCTTCTCAGGACCTGTTCTTCCCTTTTCCTCCACCCTTCAGGAATGTGTCTCTGGTCAAGAATGTGGAGGCATCCAGCAAGCACACAGGCTGTTACACAAACACGGAGACCCAGGATCAGCTGGTCCAAATGCCCATCCACACCAGGACAGATCCCGTGTAGGTGTCCCCTCCTTGCTGGAGTGGCCAGGTGCAACTGATACAGGCGGGGGCTCCAGTGTGCAGCAAAGGAGCACTTTCCCTGTTTAGGAAACACTTTCATAGGTCCCTGGTGTCCCCATGCAAAGTGACTTGCTAATTGGCTCCAGCTACGAAAGTGGCAGTCAGGATTTGAACCCACTTCTGCTGACCCAAAGCCTGTGAGTGGCACACTCAGCTATCTGGCCTCTTGGGTCACAGGAGGCCAGAGAGGTCCAGGACCCATCCATTTTACAGATGAGGAAACTGAGGCCCAGAGCCTGGAGCCATACACATAGCTCCCTGGGGTATTTGGCCTATGATGATCTCCCCTCAAAGTGGCTGCATCTCTCTGTCTGGCCATCTCCGGTCTCGTGCATCTGTTGACTCACCTCCCTTCATCAACCAACACACACACGTGCTGATTACCTGCCGGGGCCCTGCACTGTGGGGGGGGGGCTCCAAGGTCAGAGCACTTGGGATGTAAAGAGAGCATGGGCTGCCTGGGGGGAGTCCCACCCCCTCCCCAACACACGCATTGTCCTCCACACCCCTGGATGGGAATAAGATAATTTGCCTTGCACGAGGCAAATTGCTTATGAAATGTTACCTATTCTAGTGGTTGCTAATAACATCCCTATGGTTGGTACAAGAAAGTGAGCATTGAGGGGGCCTGGGGGATCTTTTTGGCATGCATGCCTCACTCAGCCCAGTCACCTTGGGTGCCAGGGACACAGCACACCTCCAGCCTCCCACAGGGCCGGTCTGGCTCCCCCTCCGAGGCTGCTGGAAATTGCCCTGGCCAGAAACTGGGTTGGGAGTGCAGCAGGCTGGGAAGGCATCCCCACAAAAGGAATGAGCTTTTCAGGGGCACTTAATAAATCCTGGATGAGGAAGCTGGTTTCAGGCCATCGCCACACTGAACCAAGCGTGCTCATGGATGCCACAGAAATCCACCCAACCCGTTGAAGAAAGGAAGACTCTCAGACATTAAAAAGAGATCTACAGTTATGGAGTTAGCAGAAACTTCCTAAATTGATTCAGGAGGAGGGGGAAGGAGTCCGAACCAGGTGGAATTTCTCACACAGCCAACAGGAATCCACAGTTTCGGCTCAAGGCCACCTCATGTTCTAATTGTGCTAATGGTGAATGTGAACCAGGCCTCTGAGCTTTTCAATTTGGGGGTTTTGTTTTCCTTTCTGAAGAATGCCCCTTGGACTCATCCCAAAAGCTCTCAGGACCACAGTGGGGACTGAAGTAAAGCAAAAACGGCCCAGTAGTTGGAAGTTAGTAAGAACTCATTCCACTCCTTGAGGGAGCGCTACCTTCCTGGATATTCTCACCCTCACATCCCTGTCGCCCTCCCCCCAAGATGCTGCTGCCATAGAAGAGAGAAACCCCAAGCCGTCAGCGGGGAGGGCAGGCCTGGGCTTTGGGGACCTGGCTGGCTGTAGGAGGGCATGAAGGCAGCCCCCTTCCCTCCTAAGCCCTATTCACAGCTGTGCACAAGGACCCCCACCTGGGCCAGCATTCTCTAGGAGCTGAGCCTGGCTCAGGGGTGCGGGGCTGATGACAATATCTCGGATGTGCGTGGGGTCTGGTACTTTTCCAAAGGCTTTCAAATGCATTATCTTGTTGGAGGCTCATTTGAGGCAAGAACTCAGCAGACTGGAAAACAACTAATTTACTGAATCCTGAATGGAGAGGAAGCCGAATGCAGCGTGTGTTTTTGCTGAATCTCAAACCAAAACAACCTTTTGTTAAAGAACAAACAAATAAACAAAAATGCTGAACGTCAGTTCACCAGGGAACACAGTCTGAACAGAGGCTCTGGGCAGGGAAATATGCAGCAAATTCAAATTCAACAAACGTGTATTGGGAGAGGGGCCTGCTGGAGTCACAGATGTGCTTATGAGGGGCCCCTAAGAGCTTTTAAGGGGCATTCCAGCATGCATCAGGAGACAAGGTTGATCTTTCCACAGAGCAAAAACACTGAGCCATGGGAGGTGCTGCTGGGAGCTGGCTGGGGAGGGGGCCCTCCAGGTGGGGGGGACCCCTGAGCAAGGCAGGGAGGAGGGGTGCATTTGGACCATGAGACCATGCTGCGTCTGAGTGGAGGCTGCATTGCCTATGGGGGGGGAGCATTGGAGGTTCCCCCTCGGAGTAGCACTTGGGGTGATTACTCTGTAGCAGTGAGGTGGGGTGGGATATTTTGAGATGATCAAATGGCCATCAGCATTTCCAAAATAAAAATGATTTTGGTCAGTTTGAGTAGCTTCTTTGAAATAAGTCTATTCTCCCATTTTTGGTGGCACAGAAAGAAAGGTGAAGTGACACAGCCGGAAATGTGTGTGGGCATTTTAGGGGGTTGGTCAGGTTTCTCATGTCCAGGGCCAGGATGGGAGGTGGAGGTGGAGGGCTCGCCTAACCCTGCGTCTACTTGACCGGCCACCCCACACTCGTGCCAAGGGGAGAAGGGCAGGACCAAGGGCTGTGGGGACTAGTGGGGACCCTTGGTGCACAGGCTGGCGCACCATGGGCCCCTACACCCCAGCTCTGTTTATGCACGTTCACAAGGACACATTCTTGGCCTGCAGTTTCTTCCTCCTGCTGGAGACTGGCTTCCTGGAGCCCAGCTTTGAGGGTGTAGAAGCCAGGGATTGGATGGTAAGAAATCCTCCCCCTCATGCCCAGGGTGGGGGCTAAGCAACAGCTCGGTCATCCCAGGATGGGTGGGTAGTGAGCCTGGGATCTCAGCGATCACGGGTGGCTGCCCTTCTCCCAAGGTCTCGTGGCCTCCTCATTCTCCTAAGAGCCAGGTGACAGTCACTTGCTTCCCTAAACATCCATCATGGGCCTGTCAGAGATAACTCCCCTGATGCAGTCACCTTGAGTGGCCCTGGGTCTTCCCTGGCCCTTGGGAGAGCAAGGCCTTTGGCTCACCCCCATGGTCACCCTTGACGCCAGCACTCAGGCCAGGCCCTGAGCCTGCAGCTGGTCCCCAGCTGCGTCCCTGGCCCTGAGGCCACCTTTGCGCCTGCATAAGGGAGACTCAGTTCATCTCCTGCTCCTTGACCCTCCATCCTGCAGCCCCCTGGCGGGGGGAAGCAGACACTGCTAGCTGCCCAGAGAAGGAGGCGCACCACCTCAGTGACCTCTGCCTCCTCCAGGGCATCTCAGAGAGAAGCTGGCAAGAGCTGCCTATTGCAAGGCCATTAAGCAAGCTAATGAGCCATGAAGCCTCCCAGCCTTTCCGGCTGCCAGCCGTGCCTCCCCTCGGCTCAGAGAGCCCATGCCCACCGACCGCCTTGTGACCGCTGTTATTGTTACCTAACGTTTCGGGCCACGGTTTTCCCAGACGGGGCCCAGGCCCCAGAGCTGCTGCTTGCCTTTTCCAGGCCCAGCCAGGGCTGTGCACACAGCAGGCAGTTAACAAATATTTGCTTGGGATCAAGCCCAGAAAGAGTCACCTTGATTTCCAGGACTGGGGAAGAGACTCGGAGCCTGGGGACCCTTGGGCAGGGGTGAGGTAGTCAGTGGGCCAGAGCACAGCCTGGGGACATGTGTCCTGCAGCCACATTCTCACCCCCCTGTTTTCAAGAAAAGAAGTGTGGGCAGCCACCCATGTGCCAGGTGGGGCTTAAGTCCCCAATTTCTTCCTCTGGGCCCAGGCTGCCCGCTAGGATGGAGCACAGGAGGGGACAAAGGCCCTGCCTGCACTCTCACCCAAACTAGGGGGAAGCTGGCTCCCAGGTGCCCTGAGGCCAGCCTCACCTGCCTTACACTAGGCCCAGGTGCGGGGTGGGGGGGGGGGCGGTCTCCCTGAATCCTGGCCAGGCCCTGCCCTTCAGCACCTAGGACTGTGCCCATGGGGGCTTCAGTGAGGAGGAAAGGTACTTGACCTGGTACAGGCCTCGCCTTGTGATGTGCTCTGGGGTGAGGACAGTCTTCCCTGTGACTGCAGGATCATGAGAGAGCCCTGGAAAGCCCATGGCCTCCCCTTGGAGTCTGAGCTGCGCACCCGCAGAAAACTGAGCTGGCCCAGGCAGTGCAGGCCTGGCCCCGGGCCCCAGGCTGCCCCCCTCCACCCCTAAAGCCCTCCTCCCCAGGACCCAGGGCTCTCATCTGCAAAAATGAGGTCACGAGCTGCATCTCAAAGCCAGATGCTGGTTTGGGAGAAGGTGGCAACAGCCCAGAGCCCCAGACCCACCCGCAGGCTTCAATGTCAGTTTCTAAAATTGGGTGGGAGAAAGAGTGAGACGAGGCAAAGATGAGATGTGGTACAGCCATATTTAATTCAACCTCCAGTGAATTCTAAGGGGCCAGAGTAGAGACTTCTCTTGCTCCATAAAATTGGGTTCCTGAAACAAGTCACCTCCGTCCTTTCAAAGGGGTGGGCTGCTTGGAGGTGGTGGCAGCAGGGGCGTGGGCTCTCTGTAATGTGGGTACCATGCACCGGGCCTGGGGCCAGAGACAGGGCCACGGGCACCCACCACTGGCACCAAGAAGATGCAGGAGGCGTGATGGCCAGCTGGCCAAGGGTGTCAGGGCCACCCATGTGTCCTGGGGCTCCAAGGTCGTGCAGAGGCCCCAGGAGGGAGCACAGTCTGCAGAAGGTAGCGGGGAGGCCGGCGGGTAACTCAAGCAGAAACAAGCCCTAATGCTTCCCGTCCCTCTCCTGGGGCCCCCGCCAAACCCTAAGCTGTTTTCTAAGACATAAGAAGGAGCCATTTCCATCACCACGACAATTAAAAACAAAAAACAAACCAAAGCCGACCTTAAGGTATAATCTTCCAATTGCTTAAAATTAATCAGTGCAAAGTGAGGTAAAGAGCCCTGTGCTGCTGGGGGCTGGGAGACGCTGCTAGCCTCACACAAGCCTGCGCCTCTTGGAGTCCCTCTCCGAATCCTCCTCCTGGGCGTCCACCTCACAGCCGAGCGGGGACACCAGGTTCAGCAGAGGATCCTCGGAGGCCCGGCCGAAGAGTGCCAGCAGGAGAGCCACCCCGAAGCCTGTAGCGCGCTCACCCTGTGGGCAATGGGTGGGTGGAAACACTCTGCCACTGAGCCAGACCCGCTAAGCAAGCCCGCCTCTGCAGGGAGGGGCTCTGGACCCCCACTTGCCCTGCCGCCCCCTTCTACTGTCCTGCCACACTCAGGGCTGAGTGCTCTGGCCCCAACCCCCAGGTCTCCTCGGGGCGGGCAGGGGTGAGACCCAGGGCCCTGGGCCTCATGCCCAAGATGGGCTGGTTGGGACAGGACTGCACATAGCAGCCACTCTGTTCCCAGGGATGAGGAGACCAGAGGTTGGATGGACCACAGCTGGGCCAAGGGCAGTGAGACCCTCAACAAAGAGTGCTCCAGTGCGCTCAGCCTGCAGCACTGGAGCCAGAAAGAGGGTCCGGACTCATGAGAGGGCAAGAGCAGCCAGGCCAGTGGGGAGGGGATGGGTGGCGAAGCACATTGGCTGACAGGCCGAGGGAGTGTCCTAATATGAGAGGGGAGGGCACCCACAGAGGGGCTGGACTCACGGCGTGCACAGGTGCAGCAATATCCACATGGACCCAGACCCCGGGCCAGTCGAAGCCAATGTGTGAGGCAATGAAAAGGCCGGCACAGGAGCTGGGGCTGTTGTCCCGGTCCTGGGGGGACAGGAGGACAGACGGTGACCCTTCCACTCCCAGCAATGAGGGTTGGGGGGAGGGGCTCCACCAAGAGTGCCTTCAGGGCTGCTGCTTCTTGGGCCTGCTGTGGACGTCCCCAAACCCTCTCAACTCCCCATCCTCAGCCACCGCCTCTGCAAGAAGGGGCCTGGAGGGTAGGAGGGCCCAGTGCAGAGAGGCAGCTGAGAGGGACCCCAGGGCCTTCCATGTGGGCTAAGGGGTCTGCCTTCCCCCCGGGGCAAGTGAGGAGCCAGGGAAGGAGCTGATGGGGGGCAACCGAGGCAAACCCCAGAGTGGGGAGGAAACCCTCAGCGGCTGCTATGGTGGATGCGCTGGCAGGGAGACCAGAGAAACGCATGTCTCACATCTGGACGCTCTCGCCTCAGCATGGATCTAGGGCCTCATGAGGGGACCCTCATCTGCACTGCTGCTATTTCTTGGGGTCACTGTCTCCCCAGTTCCCATGATGCTCCCGTCCTGCTCCATCCAGCACGGGCAGCATTCCAAACCTACCGCCACCGAGTTCTTCATGTCGGCCACGGCCGAGGTGAACTCGCTGAAGTGCAGCTCGGGGCAGTAGACCAGCGGGTGCACCAGGTCCCCGCACTTCCTCCCGGCCTTCACACAGGCTGCCTCCCACTCGGCACTGTTGGTGAGCACTGCTGCGTGGTACTTGCCTGTGGCGATGCCCTGGGAGGGTGGACATCATGGGAGGAAAGGGAGGAGGACACAGAGGGAGAGTCACAGCGGTGAGGGAGAGATGGACAGAGCCGCACGGGAAGTGTCCACCATGGGAGAAGAGAGAGAAACACACAAAACAAAAGAGGGGCAGAGGGGCAGCAGGGAGAAGCAAAGGAAAAGGCAGAGGAGCGTGAGCGTGGAGCAGGTGTGGAAGGCTTCCTGTCCTCTACAGGCCTTGGTCCACGGGCTCCACCGCCTGCACCCTCACTGGGTGCCACAGATAAGCTCCTTGGCCTCCTCAGCCAGGTTATGAAGTCACAGTGGCCCCCTCCCCCCTTGGAGTCAAGGTGGGCTCAGGCTCCCTGGGGGCTGCAGCTGAGGGGCCCACCTGCGCTCCAGTCAGCGTGGCCATGTCCAGGATGATGTCAGCTCCCAGGTCCTTGCAGGCATAGGACACACCATCTGCCAGCACCAGCCTGCCCTCAGCATCGGTGTTGTTAATTTCCACAGTCCTGGGGCACAGCAGAGACCCCGGCTCAGGGATGGCATTCCCTGGAGCACTGGGAGTGAGTCTCTTTGGAACTGGGAGACCCTGTTTAGAGCCCCTCTTCCCTCTGGGAGGCCAGGCTGCCTCCAAATTCTACAGCAATGTAGTGCCGGGGTCGGCAGCAGAGGGCACGGGCTCAATCCAGCCCCACTGCTCTCCAGCTGTGAGCCCGGGCAAGCTGCCCAGCTCCCTGTGCCTCAGTTTCATCATCTGTAAGACGGGAGAGCAGGGTTGTGTGGGCAGCATGCACTGGGCTGGCCGTTGGCACAGAGTGCCTGGCTCCAATAAAAGCAAAGGAGGAAGCACCTCTCAGGGTCACCCTGGGGACCGGCCCCCGTGTGTATGTGGGAAGGGGGAGGGGGCGAATGGACTTTTTTATTCTGAATCCAGAATTTTATTCTGAATTCTGGGCCACCTGTTCCTCCAGCTGCCACCTGCTGTGACTTTCAAGTGTGTCCTTTTGCAGCTGAGAAGGAATGGTCTAAGGGCTGAACTCAAGGAGGAGATGCAGGGAGACCCCCAAGGAGGGAATCTGGGGGGCAGGGCTTCAGACACCCAAAGAACATTAAGCCTAAGGGTTGGGAAGGGTTCCTCCCCACAAGGCAGGGTGAATCCTGAGCTTCTGAGCCAGACGCCCTGAGGGAACACAACACCTCGTCCAGTGACGTGGCCCACCCTCCTGGCCACCCCTGGGAGCAAGCAGCCTGCTACCCATGGGGTTCCTGTCACAGGGCATCCTCCCAGAGGATTTGCCTGTGGCAGGGGTGAGCAGGGTGCAATCTGCCCCTCAGCCGGGTTTGGCTCCAGGCTGACCAGCCTGGCCCTGGGAAGGAAGGGGTCGCGAGTTCCAACAACGGGACCACATGCCCAGAGGGAAGCAGGCGCTGTGATGCAGGTGAGAGAAGGGGCAGCCAGCCTTACTTTCCTGAGTACAGCAGGTGGATGTCGTCAGGCCTCGTAGCATTGGGCCCCACTGAGTTTTCGGCCAAACAGAACACGGCGTGGAGGTTGTCTTTGAAACCCTGGAGGGGATGAGGGCAGAGGCCCAGTTACAGGCTGGCAACGCGCAGAGGAAGGACGAGCCAGAGGACCCACCATGGCCAGATAGACGGACAGAACTCCAGGGAGCAGAAGGCACAGCTTCCCTGCCACTCCCTGGCAGTCCTGGCCGCGGGCTCCAAGGCCAAGGCTCTCCACACCTGCGGAGTCCCAGCCTCCCCACCAGAGCACACGCAGTGCAGGGACGAGCCCAGACGTGGGGCTGGGTTGCTGGGTTTGAATCCTGGCCCTGCTGCTTACCAGGGGTACATGCCAGGCCAGTCATTCAGCCCCTGCCTCCTGTCCACAAAATGTGGCCAGCGGTCAGTGTCCCACTGGGCTCTGCCTCGCTGTATGACAGAACACTACACACATGCGTATGCAGGGGGTCAGGAAGAACTTGGCCTCACGGAAATTTAGGTGTGAAGTGATGGTTTTCTGATGCCAAAATGCAACATTTGTACACTGAGAAAAGTGCACTACACAGGCGGAGGCGCTTTCTGCCCTACACGGGTTCTGAGCAGGCCTCAGAAAACCCCAAGCAGGCCTCACCCAGGTGGCAGCCGAAGGCGGAGCAGAGGTCCACACCCATCCCTGCCCTTCCGCTGCTCCCGGACACAAGCCCTTAACCAAGACACATCTCCTCTTGGCACTGAGTGTGCCCGGCCTCCTGCCTGCCGCCCCAAGGGCTCTTACAAACAGCTCTATCAGATCCAACATCTTCCTCGGCTCCTGGAACAGGTGATTCTTCAACCACAGGTGCAGAGCATCCAGCAAAGACAAACATGGGCCTGTGGGCAGGTGGAGTCAGCAGCAGGCACTGAAGCACTGTGCTGGGCTAGGGGCAGCTGCGAGCCCCGAGACACACAGCAGCACAGCCCCTGCTCGAGCCCCTGAGATGGCCCTGAGCCCGAGCCCCGCAGATGGCCCTGAACCCCAACACCCACCACGGGGGAAAGAGCCCCACTGGCTTCCTGGGGGCAATAACACTGGGCCACCTGTCAGCTCCCAAAGGCCCTGAGGCTGCCACTACCACGCTCACAGCCAGCCTGCGTGAGAACAGGGCATCAGGGGCTTCTAGACCCTTAGCCTCATCCCTTCAGAGCTCCCCTCCCTAAGACCCCCAATCACTGACATTCAGGCAGCACACAGTGACCACAGCCCAGCCTGTGCCAGGGCTCCAGCCCTTCGCATCCAGGTGGGAGTGGGTGCTGGGAACAAATGAATGATGACAAGATGACCCTTGAGACAGGCCGCTGAGGCCAGAGAGGTGAACCCACCAACGAAGGAGGGGAGCCCTGAAGTCTTCCCAGAGAGAGGGATGTGGGTCCAGAGGGGAGAGGAGTTTGCAGAACATGAGGACAGGACAGGGGCTTGTGAGGAGAGACCAGAGTTCCCAACTTGACCCTGTCAGCCTTCCCCAGGCTGTGGAAACCTGATGCTGGCCCCACCCCGTAATTTCAGATTCAGAAGGTCTGGGTCAGAGCCAGAATCTGCATTTCTAATAGGCTTTTGGGGTCCTGCTGCTGCTGTGGGGAACCCACTGGGAAGGCCGGCTTAGAAGGACTGCAGGCCTTGGGCAGGCAGTCCCAAGGCTCATGTTGCCAGGTATCAGGGTGCAGGGACAAGGCACACGGGTCTTGGGCTCACCAGGGGGACTGAAAACCTGCAGGCAGCCAGGGGTTTTAGTAAGTAAGGCTTGGAGGGCCATTACCACGGCAGAACCTAGCACCACCTTGCTCCCAGCATACCCTCGTGTCAGGATGGCACGTCCTCCCCTTCTAAAAAGGTTAAAACATTTCATTTTGAAATAATTTCAAACTTACAAACAATTTTGCAACAATGGTACAAACAATTCCTGGATACCCTTGATGGCAACTCTTCTAATGGAAATGCCTGGCGTGGTCTACACTAGGGAGTTATCATGGACATGGTGACCGGATCCAGTCTGGGGTCACACACTGCACTTGTCGTCACCTGTCTGTCTCCTCAGTCTGGAGCCTCTGAGGTCTGCCTTTTGTCTTTGGTGACCTTGGTGCTTGCACTGTCTCCTTGTGCTACACTCAGGGCATGCATTTGGCAGGAAGCTCAGAGAAGGGGTGTGTCCTTCCCAGCGCCTCATCTCAGAGGCACATCATGGGCTCTGTGCCTGTCCTGGTGAGGTCCACGGGACACAGTGATGGCTGCCAGGTGCCCCGCAGTACAGTCACTGTGCATACTTGTATGGATGTGCTCTGCAGTCACAACCATCCCATTTCTTATCACACTTTCACGCTCTGATTTTAGCATCCGTTGGTCACTCCTACCTGAAACAATTATTACTGTGCAGCTTGCCAAATGGTGATTTTCTATTTCCATCACTCCTTCTACAGTTAGAACTTGGAATTCCACTGTAGGAAATAGTTCTCTCCTCCCCCATTTCCTTATTCATTCAACAATTTACTCCTACTGGTATGGATGTATGGATTCTTATTTTATTCTGCGGGTTATATCCATTACCATCATTATCTATTTTGTGGTTCAAATTATGGCACGTTGCTTTTTAAGAGGCCGACAAAAATTAGAGTTAAGAGTGGAGCCTTCAGGCTGCAGCCCTTGTTGGGGTGGGGGTTCCTCAGCAGCCAGCTGCAGCACCCCTGAGGTGGAGGGGTCCAGAGGAGTCCTGAGACCACTCATGGCCACCAGCTGATGAATCAGCGTTAATTGTGCAGGGCAGAAGCAAGAGCCAGTGGGCTGCAGGGCCCAGCTCTGAGAAGCCCCAGCCCTGTGCCCTGTGAGAAGCCGCCAGGGCAGTCGAGGACGCCCCCACACCCCATAGACGAGGCCCTCCTTCCACCTGGAGTTTCTGCTTCTCTCTCAGGAAAGAGGCTGGACTCCTGACCAGCCTCAATTAGAAACTACTTGCCAAGACCTTTTAGTTTTTGTTTTCACTTTAAATTTACCCCTGGAACCCCACTGCACAGGTAGCCCCTGTGGGAACAGAGGTCTTACACTTTATGACACCAAGGCCCGAAGGAGCTACACTAAAGAGAAAGTCTCCCTGTGGTGGCCAGGGCACGCTACGCCTGGTTGAATAAACACTCTTTATGGCACCAGGACTTTGAGCTCCAAAGGACCTCACCCAAGCCCTGAGAGATCACAGCTGTGCAGGCAGGGAGGGGCCTCCTGGGAGCCCTTGCTTCCTCCCATTTCAGAGCCTTTGGCCTCTAGTGGTGCGGATGCCCCAGGTGAGGTGACGCACCTGGTTAGTGTGGCTGTCCATGTTCCTGGGGACAAGGCCGCAATGCCCTGAGAACATAAGAGGGGCCCTTTCCTGGGCAGCATCCTCAATACAAGAGCCTTCAGCAAGCGAGTACCTGCCACCTCCTTGGGGCAAACAGGCAGGGAACAGCCACTACCTGCTGGTCCCTTAACTGAGGACACCCCAGAGTTACTACCTGCTGATCCCTTAACCCAGGGCTCCCAAAGTCACCACCTGGGGGTCCCTTAACCGGGGTTTCCTCAAAGTTACCACTTGCCGGTCTCTTTTATGGGGGCTCCCCCTTGCTCAGACTCTGATTCCCACTGTCGGGCTCCCTGAGGCCAGGCGTGTTCTGGATGAGAGACCTGCTGCTTGGCGAGCTGGTGAGTCTCAGCAATCTCTGACGTATGGCGGGGGTTGGGGGGGAATGGGGTCCCCCTGACTCCCTTGGATGTCTTTGCTCAAAGTGGTCATGCAGGCTATTCCCAGAGCAGACCCTAGTCCCCTTCTACCTGGCCATGGTCCACAAAAGCCAGCCAGCCTCTCCCCACACCCCTACGCTGAGCGCCCTTGAGCATGAGCAGGCAGGCCAGGCTGGGGCAGCCTGCTCCAGAGCACTCCTTCCCCTTTTGGTTGAACTTAGAAATAAGTGGGGACCTGTGAAGCCAGATGCTTTGGCCTGAATGGCACAGGGCCAAGACTACAATCACACAAGGTGACCCACTGGCAGAAGTGGGCCGAAGCAGTGTCGCTCCCAGAGGCCTGGCAGTCAGCCTCTTGCCACCTTTCCCCCACCATTGGCACCACTGCCACTCCAACCCCAGAGGACAGCCCTGCTGCTGGGCCATAACAGACCCTGGATGGCCAGGTTTGCAGAGAAGGAAGATGGCAGCCCCAGGTTCCCACCAGCACAGACGGCACTCCCATGACGTGACTGGGAGATCGTTGGCTGACGGCAAGGGTTGCGTCTTATGTGAAGATAAACAATGGAAAGCTAAGAGAAGCAGGTGGCACTAGACAGGCCCTCCTTCTGTCATAGGACGCATCACCCAGGCCAGAGAATGGAAAATCAAGTCCCCATGGCCCAGTGTGGGCTGTCACTGCTGTCCTCCCAGCTCAAGGACCCCCTCCTGCCGGCCTTTGGCTTCCAACAGAGCAGGACCCTCTGCCAGAGGGTTTCCCTGCCAGCAGGGGGGACCTGGCTTCCATGGGGTGCCTGGGTGCAAATCTAAAGTCCATCCCCACTCCATGGGGGACCCTCAGGGACAATCCTCCTGGCCTGAGCTCCAGGTGTCTGCTGAGGACGAGTGAAGAAGGGGGCGAGCCCTGGCAAAATCATTTTCCAGGGGTCACTCTGACGGGGAGAAAGGTTGTCAGGGAAGAAAACCTACGCTATGAGCTCAGTCCAGGGCCTGGCACATTGGGTTACACCTGATCCTGCCACGTGGTTTTAGGTGAGGCTACTTCATTGAACAAACACTACTGGGGGCCCCATAAATGCTGGGCCCTGAGTGGCAGGCATGGGTGCACCTTGCTCTCGGGTGACACGCTCAGGCAGAGGCAACACCCTCAGGCAAAGGCGACACTCACGCAGAGGCCAAATGCCTGGGCAGAGGAAGCCTGAGAGAAGGCAGGAAGCTCTGGGAGCCTGGGAGGGGCCCAAGGTGGGAGTGCAGAGGAGGAGTAAGGTGCCCAGCTCCCCAGGGAGCTGGGATGAGGAAGCTCAGGGAGCCCTCCTCCCCTGGACTGCGGAGATCTCACTCACCTGCTTGACGGCTGCTCGGAAGGCCCCCAGGATGGCTGCGGCGCCCCCGCAGTCCCTCTTCATCCCTGGCATGCTGGTCTGAGGTGGCACAAGAAGGTCGAGAGAGGGGTGAGTGGATGCTGACCTGCCCCAGCCCTGCCCCACCCCACCCGGCACACTAGGGCCCAGAGGGGGCACCCCTAGTCTCACAGGACCTGGTGCCAGGTCACCCGAGCACCCACAGAACACAGGAAACTTCCATTGGTCAGGTGGGTGTTCTCCAGAAGTGACAGCCTAAGACGACGGGATCCCTTTCGCTGGAACAGAGCTTTAGAGGTTACCAGGTGGGAGGAGAAGAGGAGGAGGGGAAGAAGGGACAGGAAGGGCATGCGGGTGAGATGTCCCAAGCTGCCATGTTATCCGTGGCTGGGCTCCTACACCAACACAGCTGCCCTGGCTCAGAGGCTTGGCCATGACCTCTTCACGCAGCTGCCACGGCCCCCTGGGGGTCTGTCTGCAATGCCTCTCTCTGTCTACTTCTCTGCCTGATTTTTGAGGAAGAAACTGAGTCTGGGAGTCTCCAAGTTTTGCCTGAGGTTGCCAGGCAGCACCACAGGGCTCTGGAGCAGGCTTCCCGGGGGTACAAGGAGCTGGGGGCCCCTCCAGGGGCCAGGACGGGGTGTGAAATCCTAGAGGGGACGGCTACCTCACCTGGACTCTCCACTTATCACAGGTCCTGCTATGTTTAGATGCCCTGCAGGCCCCTGGCCCCCCTGCCTCGAGGTCGGGACTGGCCTCCCACCTTAGAGTGGCCCCACGACCCCCATCTGCTTGGCTGCCGCACCAGGCACCACAGCCCTGTTGGAGAAAACCACACACAGGCTGATTGCCCCTAACGGGTACTGTGACCTCCAGCCATAGCTGGAGGCATGGCCACTCGGCGCTCCGTCCACTCATCCTCTGGAGCCCAGGCAGAGCTCCTTGCTCCCACTGTGGCCTTTCCGACCTTCTAGCCTCTGTCCCCATCAGCCTCACCCTGCTCAGGACTCAGCTTGCTTTCTGCTTCAGAAGCAATCAGAGTCTTATCTTCCCTCCACGCTCAGGGCCTTTACCTGGAGCCACCTCCACCTGTGCTGTCCCCCAACTTGTCCCTCCCACTGCTTCCACTGGGGGCCCAGCCGTGGGTCCCTCCCATGGTGCCAACCTTTCCCTTTTCCCTGGTTCCCACCCCTCAGCTGACAGGCACCCTTGAGACCCTCATCTGAGACAGCCCACGGAGACTCCCCTCTCTGTCCCTGAGCTCTCTGGATACGTTACTTGCTCACCTGCCGCCCGCCTCTCCCAGTGGCCTGTCCCCCAAGGCCGCCATGCTCTGCTGGGTCGGTGGTGCCCCCCATGCCAAGCACCATGGCTCTCAGCCCCTCTAATTCCAGCTGGCCGCTGGGCACATGGGAATGGCCTCTCCTTGCTTTTGAAGCTCTCTGCTCTCCACTTGCAGGCCCACAGCTGGGCCAGCCCCATGTGCTCCTCAGCAGAGGGCCCTGGGGCAGCCAGGCCCTACAGGAGGACCAGGTCTTGTTCTGGTTTCCACAATGGCCTCCCCCGAACACCCCCACCTCCCTTTGCAGCCCTCTCTCTACCACTCTTCTTCCACAGCCCTGGTGTAAGGAAAGAGCCCCAAAGCTTCAACTGCCCCTGAGGTCTCACCCCCACCCAAATCCACAGCCAAATCCTAGGGGCCTCCTGCTGTAGTCACTCAAGTTAAAACCAGGCACCATGTGTCTTCACCCCCACTGCCTCCTCCCCCTGTTCCCTTCATCTTTGTTTGGGACCAAGCCCCCACCCATCTCCCAAGAGCAAATCTCTGCTTCTTCTGTTGCCTCCTGCCTGCCCTTCTGGAAGGTCTGGCTCACCCAGCCAGCCCTCTCTGCCAGGCCAGGCCATGTCCCTCGCTACACCACATGACTGCTCCAGCCTCTCCCACGTGGGCCTTCTGCCCTCACTCATGTCACTGCCAAGACCACCTTTCTGAAGCAGACCACCCTGCCCTGGCCACCTGCCACCCAGGGAACAGGCCCCGCCTCCTCTCACTGGCATTTAAACCCGTCACTGTCTGGCCTCGGCGACACTTTCGGTCTCGGCTCTCTCTGCTCCTCCATGTCACTATCTTGAATGATCTTCTTGGGTTAATGTGAACCCTTCCCTAAAGTCACTGTCACATCACCAATCCCACCCCACCACCCAGCCCCTCCCTCCGGTCAAGTCTCCTGTGTAGACGGGTCTAATGAGAAGGCGCTAGAAACAGAGGCGCCTGCTGCCGCAGAGGCAAACAGGATTTTCTATAAACTAGTGGAGAGCGGTTACACGTTTTTACACTTTATAGGCTCCCAACTCGAATTGACAAGTTCATATTTTAAATTAACAACAGGTCATCAGATGTAAGGATCTGGATTTGAAATGTACTGAGTGACTTTTTGAATCCTTATTGGATTACATGAGCCTCGAGTTTTAATGGAAAGTATTTTCAGACACTAACGGAGCTGCTTTTACAATTAAGTCGAGTGAAAATGACCCAGCTAGCACTATTGAAAACAAGCTGTCTCTTTTGACCTAATTGAGGAAGCACAGGATTGTTTAAATGGAAAAACAGGGCCTCAGATCTGGAATCAAAACACTTACAAAATGGCCCACATAGAAAATGACTCGAAATGGCTACTGAAATGGTGTCCCCTTGTCACCACGTAGTCTCCCACAGGCAGAACAAATGTCCAACTGCAGATGGAGCTCAATTGATCGTGTAAGCTTTGCAGACTCCCCCATATGTCATTCCCATCTTTAAAAAAGAAACGATTTCCGTTTAAACACCAAGATGTATTTGCCTTTTTTCACTGGGTTGACACTTGTATGGATGGAGCAAAAGTAATGATGGGTTGGGGCCGCAGCTCGGACCAAGGTGTGGCACCCATGAGCCAGCAGTCACTGGATTCATTTCCAGCCCTCCAGGAAAATAAAGCACTGCCAATTTCACTTGTTTCCTTGCTGAAGCAGCAAAATTATTAACTTTTAAAAATCTCAACCATTGAGTACATCCGTTTTCAATACTCTGTGTGGTGAAACAGAAGGTCCTGGAAAAGCACTTCCGCGCCCCCTGGATGCTCGACGGTTGGTTAGAGAGGAAGCCGGGCCAGGTCGTCTGAGTTCTGAGTTCAACCAGCCTCTGTTCATGAACATCATTCTTACTTGGACGATCAAGTGATACATGCTGGGTATTCACACTAAGGGAGCTAGTAGGTGTTTTCTCAAAAATGAACAAAGTGAGCCTCGTGCTTCCAGGACAGCTGACATTATTTGTTGCCAATGGTAAAATGTGTGAGCTTTCAAGCAAAAATGAGAATTTTCAAAAACTCATATTTGCCTCCATGACAGGTTCCTAATATTCAATGACTTCTTAAATGAGATGGATGGTGATATTAAAGAAGCTGATTTTCTTTAATATTACATAATGAAATGTGTTAAGATTTTGGGGTTCTGCAAAACTCTGTGAACACTATTTTCCAAAGGATCTATGCATGATATTACAAAATCATGTATTCAAAGTGCAAGATAGACCAGTAGATTTTAAAGTAACAGGGTACAAAAGCTGACTGATCTGGTTTCAGATTTCATATTATAACTAACCTTTCAGAAACTGCCACTTGTTGAGTTTTGGTGTAATAGCAAAGAAGAATGTCTTTAGTTGTCTGAAAAGGGTACTAAATACTTCTCCCTTTTCTAACTACAAAATGAATGAGGCCAGATTTTCTTCTTACATTTTAACTAAAATAACATATCACAATAAACAACATGCAGATCACAGCTGTCTTCTATTAAGGCAGACACAAAAGAGATTTGCAAAAACATAAAACAATGCCACTCTTCTATTTTTTTCATCTTGAAAAATATAGTTATTTTCACAAAATTATATTATTTACATTAACATGCAATGGGCTTATATTGTTATTTTTAAATGAATTAATAAACATATTTACAATTTCCAAATTTTAACTTCTAGTAGGGCAAATATCAGCAGACATTACCCGTATAAACAAAATCTCTTTGGGACTAGTACTTGTTAAGAGTGTAAGGGGTTAGACTGCCACATCTGAGACCTGTGAGTTCATGCTGATCCTGATTTCCCTTGGAAATCTTTGGAAATGGAGCTGTGATTGTTCCTACAAAATCAGGACCACCAGCAAAATGACTAATTCCCAGGAAGCCTTGCTTCTCACTCTGACTCTCTAACAAGCCAACGGCCAAAACAAGCATCTGATCCCCAGAGAAACAAGCCAGCAATGCTACCAGCAGGAACTCAGCTGCCTCCAGGGCAGGAGCCGGGGTCAAAGGCAGGAGGGGCGGGTGGCCAGGACCAGATGCAGCTAGAGGGGGTGCATCGTCTGTGGAGAATTTAAAAACAATAATAAACCGACTAAAAGTCAGTTTGCCTGTTGTCATCAGTGGCAAAATATTCCTCCTGAAAAAAAACTGTTGTGAAAAGCTTCAAATCCACCAATTTAATTACTTATCCTTTTAGAAACATTATTCTACATGGATGCTAATAACTGCCAGTTACACAGCTAGCCTGACATGCACAAACTCAGCGACGCGCCTTCATTCTGAGAACAGTCCTGACAGGTGAGGATTGTGGGGTCTGCCTGTGGATGCAGCCAGCATTTGCAGGTCCTGCGATGTCGCACATTCTGCCTTCAAACGGTGGCTCCAACCCTAGGGGCAATGAGCTCGTCTCTTCGCCTCCTTCAGTCCATGTGAACAACTGGAGTTGTGTTTAAAGTGCTTTGACTCCACAGACATTTGAAAGCTGCTAGAATCAATCTCAGAGCACTGAAGACGTGGACAGTCTCGCAATTTCTGGAGGTTCTTGGGAAATGGGACTTCAGCAGTCTCTGCCAAGTGACTTTTCCTGAGTATTGCATATCGGTTGCTTCATGTGACAGAAACTCTTCAAAATTAAAATGAATACTGTTTTTGGATCGACTGTGAATGAAGACAGACGACAAATCTGGGACTTCTGTCTGTCTAGTGAACACAGAGGTGTGAAGATCAATTCTGATAAAGTCAGTGACAAATCTGCAGAAGCGAAGGCCCCAAAACAGAAACTATAATGCTAACATTCACTGCCACGAGAGATCAATACGAAGGCATAAGTTTTTTCTATTAAAAAAATTATATTAATGCTATTTAAGTGTTACTCCATTAGTTTTCTTCATTTGTACTATAATATTTATTTTTAATTTTTTACCAGCATGATAATATGTACAGAATTCAATAAAAGAGAATTCACTATGGGTATTTGTTTTTTAAACCTTTATTATTATTCATTTCATTTCCTGATTAGTCCTGAAAATAATTCTGTTATTTAGAGGAAGAGGGATGTTAAAAAAAAAAGATCGTCCACTCTGGGTGCCACTCACACTAGACAGGCTAGAGGTGCAAAAAGCAGCCGCACAGCTCTGCCCTAAGCAGCAACAGCACTGGGGTGCAATGTCAGAGAGGTGACAGAGAGTGGTGGGGCCTGCGGCAAAGTGGAGGATGTAAACTACATCCATGGGGGAAGCTGCCACTTGGCTCCAGCAAAACACCACCAGTTGGGAACATAGGACCAGCATTGCCAGATCTTCTGAGTTCACAAAAGGTCAGAAATCTAGTCTTTTGTGAGAATTCTTCCTGTTTTTAAATGTTGGTAAGTAATTCAAATTTTAAAACACCACTTGGGCCAACAAGACACATCTGTGAGCCATGTGGGCTGCCAGTTTTCAATGTCTGCTCCGCATGAGCTTAGCTTGTCCTCTCCTGTCCAAAGCTCCCTCTCTGGGATGTTTGATTCTCTTCTTCCAGATCTCCTGGGGCATAAATTTCACTCCTCTGCTCCTTCCCAGTCTTTGCCCCTGAGACTAGCTCAGGCCTGGTGCTCAGCAGCCGCTTAATATGAGTTTGTGGGATGAGCAGATGAAGACCCTCACTCCTGCTATTCCTGGTGCCAGCATAGCTCCTGGTGCACAGCGGGCCCTGCACGTGCTGAGCATGGAGGAGGGCAGGCCATCCAGGGGCAGACACTGACAGGTGGTCCTCATGTACTGTCCTCCTGAGATGGCTGGACTGAAAAGGCCATCCATCCATAGGAAAGACTTCTGGAACTCCCAGCCTCCCAGGCAAGGCTCACAGGGAGCTTGCTTCTGAGTCCAAATTCCCCTTGCATTAATGAGGGCGCCTAAGCTTTCTCAGCAGTCTCGTGCAGACCACTCTGAGTGTTCTCTCCATGGAAACCTCAGATGGTCGTGCAGCCAGTGAGCATCACCCCACACACTTCTCTTCACACAACCACCTGACTTCTTGAACCGTGCCTCCCTGGGTTCTGTTTTCTAGCCCTTTAATCATTTCTGTGGCTTTTCTCTGGATCCCGTCCAGACTTTTTGCTTCCAGACTCCTGTTTGAAGTGTGGGCACGAAATCATCTCCTGCTCAGAAGGGGAATTGGCCCCATCGACTCTCTTCCTGAACCTGGCTCCCCAAAGGCACACCCCAACTCCGAGCTCCTGGAAACCTCCCTGCCTTCCTCTGACGCCTCTGAGAGCTGGTGAGGCCACCTAGAGCCCTCCCCAGCCCAGGACGCGCCCAGGCGCCAGACCCACACCTCACCTTCCCTTTGATGCTGAGACCCCCAGTGTCGTAGACGATCCCTTTGCCCACCCATGCAATGGTCTGAGTGGCTCCGTCTGGGGTGTGGCTGAGGATGGCCAGAGCTGGGGGGTGGACAGCGGCTTTGCCAACACCATAGATTCCTACAGAAAGCACAGGGAGAGGGGCGATTGGGCTCACTTTGAACTGAACAGAGGACTTCCAGCAGCCCCCCAGAAACCCCAGCTCTCCCCCCAGAAATATCCACTGCCTTCTCTTGGAGAGCTGTACTGTCTAAGCCTGAGCTCCCTGCCCCCGCTCCGGCCCCCTGGCCAGCATGAGAGGGGAATGCAAATTAGTTCCAATGCTCTGGGACTGCGAACAAATTCTATGCACAGTACTGTTAGGCAAGAAAACCCGCTGAGAAAAAAAATATTGTATCCTTCCCAGAAAGAAATGAACAGAATTGCAGAATGAAATGATTTTTGGATAATGCTTCAAGGCTGCTCCAGCCCACGCTTGTTCTCTCCTCCCTGAACCCTCCACGTACTCAGAACTGCACCACCCTTTCCAAGCTCGCACCCACCACTGCCTTGCTGTTCAGTTTACACGCCCCAGCTTCTCAAGAAAACCATGTCCTGCTGTGGGCAGCATCCATGCCTCAAGGTTCCCCAATAACTGACCTGAACAATCACAACAACCAGGACAAGAGCCAATAATGGCTGCCTGACAAACTCCTACTTGTCCTGCAAGACCCACTGCAAATGTCACCTCCTCTGTGAGCCTTCCCTGATAGGAGTGGCCTCTCCCACCACTTGTAACCGGTTTATGTGTCTGCGGTAGGCACTCGAAGATGGCCCTCAGTGATCCCCACCTCTGGGCACTCATGACGGTGTGGACGCTGTCCCCCTAAGTGTGGGCAGGACCTTGTCTCACTTCTTCTGCATAGAGCAGAAGTGAGGAGACACCACTTGCAAGTTTAGGTTACAAAAAAAGACCTGGCCTCTATGTTGCTGCTTGCTCTTTCTTGCTCTCTTGCTTAGAGACCTCACTCGGAGGGAAGCAGCTGCCACACTGTGAGCCACTCAAGGAGAAGCCCACGTGACAAGGACCAGCCTGTGAGGACCTGAGGCCTGTTGGCAGTGCTGTGAGTGAGCCCTGCTGAGCACATCACTGGCCCCAGTTGAGCCTTCAGATGACAGCAGCCCTGGTCAACACCTTAATCACAGTCTGGGAGAGACCCCGGGCCCGGGATCCAGCTAAGCCAGACCTGATTCCCCACCCACAGAACTGTGAGATAATGAATGTGCGTTGCTTTCAGCTGCTACCTTCTGCGGTAATTTGTTTTGCAACCATGGATAACAAATACAGTGACTCTCCCCCAACCAGTCTGAAAGCACCTTGTCCTAGTTGTCACCACACCTCCCATGCCCAGGGAGTTGGGGAGGATGGGCCTGGTAATCAGGGAGGGCTCTCAGGAGGTGGCTTTGAGCTGAGATATGCAGGGGATGATGGCCCCTGCAAAGAGAGTATCTTGGTGGAAAGTATTTTAGATAGAAAGAGCTGTAAGTTCAAGGCCCTGATGTGATGTGAACTTGTGTATTCGAGGAACAGAAAGGCCCTGCTGAGTTGGCCCAGGGAGCCAGGACAGCAGCGCGTGAGGAGGCTGGAGAGGGTGTGGGTAGAGGACGGACTTGTATCCTGCGGCTTCCAGAATCTGAATCACTGCCTCCTTTCTCCCCCAGAGAAGGTCTGCTTCCCAGGGCCTGGCCTTGGGGTTGGACACAGGCTGGTTTCTTTCAGGATGCAGCGTGGGACAACATACCATGTGGCCTACCACCACCCTGCCACCCAAGGTACCCTGGACCTCTCCCTGAGGCCAAGACCGGAAAGGAGCAGCCCCCACACACCTCCAAATCCTCTTGTCTTCAGCTCCTCGTCCCGGATGATGGTTGGGGTGATCCCCACATCTTTTCCAACTTTCTTAATCTCCTGGACATGTTCATGGAAAAAACAACAACAAGAAGGCACGTGAGAACAGCTGAAGTCAAGGAGAGGCCGAGGGTCTGAGCCAGGACGAGTCGAAGCCTGTGCAGTGGGAGAGGAACCAGGCGTGGGAGCCAGAGGCTTCAACTCTCCCGGCTTTGAGAGTGATTAAACCCAGGAGAGCAGGCTCGCCCTCCAAACTCTGCAATTTCCTGCAGCTCATGGCTAGAGTCCCGAAGAGGGGCCTGAGAAGGAGGCTCTGTCTTCCCCACGCCCTCAGCTGAGGCCTGCAGGCCCCATGGAGCTGGGCGGACAGCAGGACTTTGTCTGTGGCAGTCCCAGGCTTCCCCTGCAAGGTGCAGAGACTGTGGCCACTGTCCCCTGCCAGCCCCCAGGTCTCCTCTGACTCTCCTTGGGGTCTACTGACACCCGTCCCATCCTGGCCCCACCCCTGGCATGACCCGCAGGGCCACGAACCTCTAGGAAGGTGTCTGTGTTCATCTCATTGCAGGGTGTGTCCACAATACGAGCTGCCAGCCGCACGCCTTCCGTGGCGTTTGCTAAGCACTAGAAAAGAACCAAAGGCTGTGACTGGGGCCCTGGAACCAGGTGTGAGGGGGCTGTCCCTCTTCATCCATTCCCCCAGGGACCCAAAGGCATCAGACGCACGCGTTACCGGGGGAAGGTTGTGCAGCTGCTGAAAGGGCAGCAAGGGGCAGGTGGAGGGGAGTCACACCGCCTGTTCTCGCTCCTCAGTGCCCGTGACCCACTGAGCAATCTACAGAAAGTTCCACATGGCTCCGCACCCCACTGCCAGAATTTCACAGTCACCCTCCAGCCTGGCGTCCTGACCTGGTATAAGTAGGGCCCACCTTCTTTTCCAAGCCTCATCTCCTGCTCCTCTCCTCATCCTGGTGGCAGGTGGCCCTCAGGCCTGGCCCTGAATGCATGCTGGGCATTCCTCCCTCCGGCCTCCGCCAATCCCATGCCCTCTCTCAGGGGGAGGCGTTGCCTTCTGTTACAGACCGAGAGGCTGAGTCTCCCCAAACTCGCGTGTGGAAGCCCCACCCAAAACGTGATGGTGTCAGGAGGCTTTCGGGAGGGATCAGGCGCAGAGGATGGGGAGGATGGGGGCCCTGTGATGGGCCCAGAGTATCCTTACAAGAAGAGGAGGCCAGAGCCCTCTCTCCCTCTGCCATGTGAGGACGTGGCAAGAAGGCGGCCATCTGAAAGCCAGGAAGAGAGCCCTCCTGGAACCCACCCGGACCTCAACGTCCAGCCTCCAGAACCATGAGGAACGTCTGTTGGTGAAGCCGTCCTGTCCAGGGTATTTTCTTATGGCGGCCTGAGCAGACCAACACACCCTCCCTTTCTCTCATCAAGATCCCAGCCGTCGTCTGAGGCACTTCTCAAAGGCCATAAACTCCAGAAGCTTCTCCAGATCCTCTCAAGGGAGTAAAAGCACTCTATGTCCTGAGTCCCTGGACCCGCTGCACCTCCTAGCCATCCTCCAGCCCAGAGTGGGGGTGTCTTTCTCACAGGTGCCCCGTGTGAGCGTATCATAGACTCCTCACCCTTGTTTTCCTGGTCGTCTGATGCCACACTGCTCTGGGCGCAGGGCACAGAGGGAAAAACACAGACAGACCTGCCTCATGCAGCTCACACTCGACCCAGTGCCCCGGATGGAGCAGGAGCCTGACCCCGCCCACCATGCTCGGCCTTGCAGCGGGAGGCACTTCAGACAGGGGGATATGCACCTGTGCAGAAGTCACACTTGTCCCAGAAACTGGCTGCTTGTGTCCTGCTTTTGCTTCAGCCCTGACCCTGGAACTTCTGTGCCTTCTCATTTGTCTCTGCCTCACTTCTGCCCACAGCACCTTGCTCTCACTGAGTCTCACAGTGCCTCCTGCCCCACCTCGATCCCCTCCACCCACTCCTGAGCTTCAGACAGCAGGCTGGCCTGGCTGCCTTTCCCAGCACGCAGGAAAGAGGCGATATTAAAAGAGAAAAGCAGCACGGATTTAGCGGGGGTGCAGACAGCATCAAGTTTATCATCACCTTTTCCAGTCCCACAGTGTCAGGGAGGGCAGGCTCTGGGTCAATAATGCCAGCCCAGCCACCTCCCAGACCCTGTCGCATCACTGCGAGAGCCTCTGCCTGTCCCAAGGTAATTAAACCCCCAAGTCTCAAAGGCAGAGACACAAGACGTGACAGCTCAGATATGAGATGCGCCCCTGTGGTCCCTGCCGCCTGTCAGTGGACTCTCCTCTGGGAGGGCGAGGGTCCCTGTCTGTGGGCGTCACAGAGACCCATTGCTCATCTCTGACGCAGCCCAGGGCTGCTGTCTGGGAAGTGCGTCAATGCCCTGAGACTTGTCTCAGAGGAGGCCAGGCGCTCGCCTCACAGACCTCTGGTGAGCTCAGAGCTCCTCTGCGCAGCGCAGCTCCGGGGAAGAGGGCAGAGAGCACTTGCGGGGGAGGCCGGGGAGGCTCCCAGTGCCCCTCCACCACAGCACAGCCGCGTGGCACTGGGGGAGAGCCTGCACTTCATTGTGCCTCAGTTTCCTCATCGCCAAAGCAGGATCATTCATTTATTCATTCATTCCATCCACATTTATGTGAGCACCTACTGTGTGCCAGGCTCCAAGCTAGACTCTGAGAATCCAAAGATATCCAAGGGACTCAGGTCCAGCAGAGAGTCACAACACACCATTCCATTAAGTGCTACAAAGGAGGAGGGGATGAGAGGCCAAAGGGACCCAGAGGGGACCAGGACCTGGATGGGGGCTAAGGAGGAAAAGGCCCCACGGGGTGTCAGAACCTCATGTGCTCAAGATCCAAGACAGATGGGAAAGAGGGCTGACAGACGGCGGCCGCAGTTAGAACCTGGCTCTACCCCTTGCTGGCATGGCCCCAGTAAGTCACTTAATGTCTCTGAGCCTCAGTTTGCTCAACTCTAAAACAGCAATAATAATAGGATCCATCTCACAGGCTGCTGAGATGTAAGTAAACCAATCCGTGTGTGCGCACACGTGCTCAGAGCAGTGCCTGATACTGACAAACACCTGGAAGACACTGGCGCTCACGTGGCCAGATCTACCTTTGTAAGGTGGTGGGAAGGGGGAACTGGAGGGAGGGCATGCAGAGGCAGGAAGACCTTGTGCTGCAATGGTCCCGGACAGCAGTGGGGTACCGGTGGGGGCGCCCCAAAGCAGAAGCAGTGGACAGAGTAGGATAGATGGAAGGTAGCAGCCACGGAGACCCCCAACCCACTGGCCCTCGTCATGTGCTGATCTGGTGCTGGGATTATTGCACACAAGACCAGGTCCCTGCCCTCTGGGAGCTCCAATTCCAGTGCGGAGCACAGATAAATAACGGTGCCTGGGGACACAGTCTGAACTTCCAGTCACCCACTTGCAAAGTGGACACTTCCACTGGCCCGTTGTCTTGTCCCACCAGGAAAGGGAGCTAAACAAAGATAAATAACGTCAGGTGGGGGTGGTACTCAGCTTGCAGAGGGCCTGCTGGTGTGAGAGGAGCCATATTAGACAGGATGGCCAGGCCTCCCTGGAGAAGGGATGTGGGCAGAAGCCAGAGTGAGACCAGGCAGGCCTGGAGCAGGATGGAGAGGGAAGCTGAGCAGGACCAAGCGTGGCAAGGCCAAGGGACAGCAGTCCCCGTTGCTGGAAGAGAGGGAGGGAGAGAGGGGAGGAGGGGCAGGGATGAGGGCAGGAGGAGCGGGGCTTGGAGGAGGTGGGTGAATCTAGGCTTGATGCTTAGGCGTCCAGCCCTGGGGTCTGATGGATGGTGGGCCTGGAACTCAGAAGGAACTCCCTGGAGCTAGAAGGAAGGAGTAGTCATTGCTGTCCAACTGCAGGATGGGGCCCAGAGGTGCTGAAACCGCCCAGAGAGGAGGAGTGAGGTCAGAATGCTGGGCCTCGGCTAGAGGAAGACTGGGAAAGACGGGCGGCATTGGGTGGGGTGGTGGCTTCAAGGAAGGATGATAAATGTTTGAGTCCAGTAGACAGGGCCCTTAAAAAAACAATGTCAGGAAGGAGGTGGAAACTAGATTTTGGTGGGCTGAGGGGGAAAAGAGAGTTAAGAAAGGCAAAGCAATTAGACCATGTTTTTTAAAAGTCCGGAGATGAAGAGAAGGAGAAAGATGAGCTGTTTCAAGATGGGAGAGGTCAGAGCACGTCCTCTCCTTCGAAGGAGAAGAGTCCAGGTGGACAGGGAGAAGTTACAGACCTCGGGAGGAGAGAACAGAGGAGGGGTGCTCTCTCGGGACTGACTGCAACAGCTTTCCCGAGACAGAAGTGAAGGATGAGGCAGGAGAAAGGACAAGCTGTGTCTGGCTGTTAGAATGGGGGCTGGAGGTAGGGAGGGTGAGACCACAGTGACAGGGTCTGGGACAGTCGCCATGGGGAAGGGAACCCAACAGTCAGCCCATGCAAGGATTTCTAAGTTGGAGATCACTTCCAGCCTTGCCTTGTCTCAAAAGGATTCTTCTGAGGAGCAAATGAAATAACATCTGTAAAAGTACACCATAAAGGGTAATGTGATATATGCATGGACAGGATTACTAGTATTAAAACCTGAAGGCGTCTGGCACTGCCTAGGTGCTCAATAAACACTGGCAGAACATAAGTGAATCCTGAAAACAAAGACCACCCTGAGGGCGAGGGAGCCCGCTGCCCGGGCTCAGAAAGGCCTCTGGGGCCTTCTCAGGAATTACAGCGGCCCTCCCATCCTCCCACCAGTAAGTGGGAGAGAAAGCTCTCCCAACATCTCTTTCGGCTGCCCCGCTCGTGGGAGCCTGGGGACACAGTCTGAACTTCCAGTCACCCACTTGCAAAGTGGACACTTCCACTGGCCCGTTGTCTTGTCCCACCAGGAAAAACTCCACCGTGACAGTCTTCTTCTCCGTGCGCCTGGAAGCACCCGAGCGGTGGGTGAACAGCGGGAAAGCCCGGGCCAGGGCGCAGGCAGAGGCGAACGCATCAGCCCGCTCACAGACCATCTGCAGCAGAGAGAGGCAGAGCCACGATGAGGGGCAAAGAGGGGCACAGGACACAGGAGCAAACCCACCGGAATTGCGATCAGGAAGTGCTGGGGCCTCACAGCTGGGTCAGAGGCCACTGTGGATACAATCTGGACAGAGGTGCCCCAACAAAGCCAACAGCCCAGGGGCCTTCCCGGAACCAATGTCTCGCTACATGAGAAAAGAAAATGTCACCCACCAGATGTTGTCCACTGCCTTCCAAGCCAGGGAGGCAGGACATGGAGGGACGAACAAGAGATATGGGCTCAGGAAAGCTGGGTCTGAGTCTCAGATTTGCCACCAAAACCAATCTGGGGTAAATGGCTTAGCCTCTCCAACCTCGGCTTCCCTGTCTGCAAAGCAGGGGTTACAGTGTCCGGTTGTGGCAGCACCGTGCACCTCTGAGACACTATGGGCCAGAGTGCTCTCCAGGCATGAGGGCTGAGCTAAGGGAGACACATGTTCCCTGTTATGACTAGGATGGCTTTTGGCACTCAGGGGCCCCGTGGGGCCATCCTCTCTCAGAAGCACTCACCAGAATGCACCGATGGGTTCCCGGCGGCAGGCAGGTCCGCACAAGTCGGGTGAGGAAGTGCGCGGCCGAGGGGCTGTTGTGCCTGCTCACCCTGGAGGGCAGGGCAGCCACGGTGGCATAGTTCAGGTAGAGGGGACAGCTGTCCGTGGGGTTGGGGTTGAGCGTGCTTAGAGCAGCCTGCCAGAGCTGGATCAAAAAGGGAGAGACAAGAGACAGACACCAGACTTCAGACAGTCCGCATGCCAGGAGCCCCGTGCCTGTGTGTGGACGCTGGCATTGCTAAAAGGGCACTTGTGCAGCTTCCCCGGGCACCCATGATCCCTAATGAAGATGTGTCACATCTTGCTAGAGCTGTGTGTGTCTGCTGGCACAACTCCACCCTTGTGGGATTAAGCAGTGGGGATGTAAAAGGCCAGTTTGGGGGCTGCTTTACTTCAAAACGCTGGAAACCCCCACTGGGGTGGGACCCAGCCAAGTGCCACTGACACGGGGGCAGGTGGGCACTGCCACGGGGGTTCTGCAAGGCAGGCGGGCGATCCCCCAGCAGGGCTGCCAGGGCACAGCCCCTCGAAGGCACTTCTTCAGAGGCTGGTCACATCTGCCAGCTCTCCCCACGAGCCTGGGGGCCTGGGTGGCTGCAGGGCCTGCGGCCTCGCAGGGCGGGGCTGGGCACGGCCACCGCCGCTGGACGGGCGCCTGGTCTTCTGCTTCTCCTGAGGCAGGCGGCCCGG